>NW_028280116.1:0-62713 GCF_059751315.1 Micrasema longulum | reverse complement strand
TACTCACTTACTGATCCAAAAACTATTCTTACTCAAATGAAAGAAATAACCCCAACAATAAAACACAAACAAATAATATAATCACTAGATCCTCAACACAAAAACAACTTAAACAAATACAAACTAATACCACTTTCAGACAAAGGGATTTTGAGTATTTATTTATTTATTTAATTATTCAAATTTTTCTCTTACAAACTTTAATTAATTATAAAAATAATGTGACCTCGCTGGGATTACCCGTGCTGAGGACACTTTACATTATACTTTTTTGAAATGTTTTTACGTTTAAGAATAAACAAAGAATACTAACTTAATAAACAGAGATAATTAACAAAATATTCAGACAGTTTTAAACACTACGTATTTATGTACATCTATTTTATTTATATTACAAAACGCACAATAAAAATAATAAAAACCTAACATAAGCTATACACTTGTGCAGCGGTTGATTCAATATTGGTTTGAACGAATGAGACAATCCATTTTACTTCTACCTAGCTCCACTATCCTTTTTTTTATAGCATTTTTGAACATTTTCTCGTTACTAATTGTTTTAATAAAAAGTGAAAGTAGGTTATAGATTTTAATATTATGCAATTAAAAAAAACAAAAAATTAAAATAATATTAAAAAAATAAAAAAACATATGCAAAAACCAGTCAACGACAAGTCATAAGCACTGTAAATGCCTAAACTTCTATATTCCCTTCTCCAAAATGTTCTCCATCCCTGTTGTAATTTGTTATTCACTTATTTATCCATCTTGGCTCTGCTGCTCGTACCTTGTGTATTAATTTATTTAATTGACGGACTTATGCAGTCCATTCTAACGATGGTAAATACAATTTATTATAAGAAATACAGGTACTAATCAAATAAAATACAACTAAATAAAATTAAAGCTAGGACAAAAACAAATAAAAATTACTACCTCAAGACAAGATCCGGTTTATCTTAGCGATTTTTTAAATCTAAAAAGACACCAAAAAAGTCCAGATCTTGTCTCGAGTTTACAATACGACACAATTGGGACATTGGGGCATGAAAGTCATAGTTTGTGCTGTGTTGATCGAGGAAAAGCACATTATTATTTCGCAACCGGCGGATCGGAACATTGAATGCCACTTGTACTAGTAACGACGGTACATCAATTAAGCCATTCAGCAAATTAAACATAAATATGGAGTCAATGTTATTTCTTCGTTTCTTTAAACTTGAGATTTTTAACATTGACTCCATTTCTCCGTAAGTGTAGTCTCCGCTCTCGAGGCCAATTATTGAAATGATTTTTGTGAAAAAAACTCGACGCTTGAGGAAGCAACAAACTTGAAAGCTGCCCGATAATTTAATGATGGTTTGGATGGGAGCAATAGCCGGAGCATCGGTTTTTCGCTATTAAAAATGAAAATAAACAAGTCCCAGTATTCATCAATGTTTTGAGTACGTCCAAATGTTTGCAGACATGCTGGGTTTCCTTCCTAGTAAGTTATTAAGATCTAAATTTGTTGGAACAGAGAGGAAAACATTTTTGAGAATGGAATATGAAAGTCTAGACATTTTCAGAGCTTACGACCTGTCATTGGCTGGTTAAGTGGATTCTTTACACACTGTGTAACATTCACGATTCTGCGTATGTTTTAACATGTAGGTACATTTTCTCAACTCATCCATCTGTTGACTTTTTGTTTTCTTTATTCAAAGCCGTTCTCTTTTTGTATATATCCGTGTTTTTACTTATGTTTGTTGTGCAAGTTATGTTTGTTATGTTACTATAGTTTGAAGAAATTGTTTTTGTATATTTAGATACGTTTATTTATGTAAATTGTTTATGTACATACATATTTTTTGAATAAAAAAAAACAGAGGCATTGAGGAAATCCTGAGGGGTGGGGACGACGTGCTGGCCTCTGTCCATACGTCCTCCTCCCCCCTCCTTAATCTGCATAGAGTTTGTATTCCTTAGGAATATTTATAATTACTTTCCTCTATGCGCAGCTGGCAGAGAGTCCTCCAGGACTCTATAACAACTGCGGGCGGATGGTGGGCTTAAGGATCTCCCCTTAAAGTTGATATTTGTGAAGTTAAAGAGCTAAAACCTCAGAAATATACTATTTTTCTGAAGGTTTTTTTTGTAAATTTATTGATATAATTATATAAAAATTTAAGTTGCTTTGATTCCATTCGTCCATCCGCTTTGTAGCTGCAAGACGACGTTAGGCATCTGTTATTTTGATGTACGTTTTTTAGCTAGCAATGCCACTATCTTGAAGCAGAATGCAGGAAAGATAGAATATCTCTAACAGAGTACCATAATCTTGTACTATGACATGTAAGGATACCTACTTATTTATTTAACAATTTTATTTTATTTTTCTTTTCTTACAGGTCCGCGATCATAAACGCTATCTTCATAGAGATATATGAAGACGGAATAAAAATAAAAATATCTTCGTTGGTAACCTGCAATCGAATATATTGAAAAACAAATTGTATATAAATAAAATTGAAGATAATTGTTTACTTCTCGTTATAATACGGACCCAGGAGTCTCAAATATATTATACTATACAATATATTTCAACCGTTGAACGTGAACAATTAAATTCAAAACATTTAAAAATTGACAATGTGTAATTTTCTCTCCACCCTGTAGTTTAAGAGTAGAACAGATCACTCCCCAAGATATTTCTCTGGCGCCCTGTTCTGGTAACAGCGCAAGGCTATCTACTATTGTTACTCGACTGGTTCCGGGCCTTGCCGCCAGGGGTGCCCGCGTCGCTTCCATTAGCCGAGACTCGAACCATTAATCATTCAAAATAAAGATAAATAAACAAAAATGCCCTTGCGTGAATCCACAGTACCTACTTTGGACCAGTTGCACCAAAAAGAGCCAAGTTAAATAATGTTAAATATAGTGTTAAATAAAGTGGACAAAACGGGTTGCATAAAAAAAGTGTGTCGAAACAACTTTACTGGAAGGTGGGCAAGACGGGTTGGTTGATAAAAAACTCATTCAAAGTTTTTAAAAACTTAAAATAAAATTTACACAAATTTACAATGCTTCTTCAGTGACCAAAATCTTAATGATTGAGAAAATTAGGAATGATCACTTCTCAGTAATATTTTTTTTTATGAACTTTGGGATAAATCCATTTTGTCCGTAAGGGGAAGGCAAAATGGGCACCCAAAAACAAAAACCCAAATTTAAGACATTGATTTAAAAAAATTGTAACACTTTCTCGGTAAATTGCACACGTTAATGTTGACACATAAAACAAACATCACTGAAAATTTATCGATGCACAGTAAATATTACATAAGTCCTAATAACACGGGGTATTAATCTTTTTTTTTTCGGGCTGGAAATTTTGTAGATGCTCGCGTGCACAAGTATTACTCTTCCGGCGCGCTAAGGTGGACTTATTTGTCTATTGGGTAGTAAGCCAACAATCCATTCAAATGTTTTGTCTCGCTTTTGCTTTAACATCCACTTATGAGAAGTACCCGTTTTGTCCACCGTAACCATTTCGCCCAACCTTACCCTACCAATTTGACGAACACGCGAAAATTATTAAACTCAACTTTTTGCGATACTGCTGGTTCTTACTAAGATAGTCAGTCGGTGTCTTGTGGGAAATAAAAAAATAATCAAAACGGGTCGGGTCGTAAAATGAGGAAGTGCAGATTTTTTTATTTAAAAAAAATTAAGTAATAGGCTATCAAACTAAGCCAAAAAATACTTTTTTTTATGTATCGTATAATCATCGCTACGATTTTTTAAAGTTTTGGTTTATATATTTTATTTCTCTGCGCGTCACGTCACTAATTCTCTTAAGTAAGTTGTCCTGATTGGTGAATTGGCATCCCGGAAACCGGAAATCTATCACCACACTCTATCACTGGTTGATTGAGAAGATATTGTGACGTCATACGTGATTTAAAGTAGTTATAATTTAATTGAAACATTTATTTTTTTATACATTTTAAAGAATATTCGCCACTTTTACAATTTATTGCTCCTATTTTAACCGCGTGTAAAAAAATAATTTTTCTTACACGATTAAAAGGACTTCATGTTGAGAATAAAAAAAAAAATAAGAAAATTAGAAATCTTAGAAATTGTAAAAGTGATTCACAATAAGAAAATATTAATTAATAACCAAATAAACAATATTTCTTTTAGTCCTCTCCTGTCTAGCTTTGAAAATATTGATATCTTATTACCACCCTTGTAAGGAAAAAAAGGATTGATTTATTCGGTCTACGTGTAGTATTTAGTTAAAATGATAAAAATAAAATAGGAATTAATTCATTAGTTACGTAAACCTTGATGAAGAAGCTTGTTTGCTTTAAAACCGGTCGGTGGAAAAAAATAAAGTAAAAAATGAGTGGTTAAGAACAAAGTTGTTTTATTTATTTTATAAAAACATTTTTAATTAAGTATTGAACTTCTTCATTCAATTATTATATGTCAAATATTTCCATATTGATTAAAATGCAATTTTTTTATTATTTTTATATTTTTAAAACGTTTTGTCGTAAAACTAGCCGCTAAGGATATGAATATTTTTTAATTTAATTCATAAAACGTCGACTTCGAGTTTCGGAAATCGACATTCGGGAAAATATTAATATATTTATAATTTAACTTTCGTACCCCATGGTGCACAAGAGTGCACCATGGGGTACGATTGATTTATATAAATAGAACTTTTGTGAAAAAAGTGAATAATCAAATCTACATTACAGTGAGAATGCTTTTTTACATTGGCAAATGATAAATAATGCAAACATAAGTTTTTTTTAGAATAATTTTTTTATTTTTATTTATTTGACCAGTTTTAATGGTTTAGAAAGTCTGGCTGATAACTCAACCTAAGATGTGCATGTCGTAGAAAACAGCCAGCCCTGAATATTCAGTTGTAAAAACACCTTTTTGAATAAACATTTCATGTGAAGCATGTCGGGAAATGAATCCGAGACGTCTTGTATTATAAGCAAACGCACTGACCATCAAAACACGAGGCGGACATAATATTAAACAACTAGTACAAGTTATGCCTATAAAATATAATGCGCGAACAAATGTTTTCTTGCGCGCAGTAAAAATTAAAGTATAAAATATCGCGGCGAAGTTTCTGATAAATATAATAAAAAATATTTTGAATAGTCTAGTACTAGTACTTCTGAATCAGGTGATAGATTTACGGTTGATGGAAAACCAATTCACCAATCGACAGATCACGGCCAATAGAACTTGTGACGTCACGCGCGGTGTTATCTAAAAATTACAAAACTTTAAACAAATTGTTTCGTTTTATAGTCAATTAAATAAAAAACAAAAAACACTAAGCTTTCTCATGTCAATTATTAAGAGTTACTAAAAAACCCTGTCAGGAAATACTATTAAATAACTGACATCTTGCGGTGATATGCAAAACTTTTTGTCCAAAAAGCTTTGACTTATATGGAAAATGATGTAAATTAGATATAGATTGTCGAACACTGCGAATCGAAACGTGTTTTGGTATTGCTAAATTAATAACGCAAATATTTTAAAGAAATTTTCAAGAGCATTGTTCAGATGTCGCTTTGCCCTTTTAGACCAGGGTCACGATTACAAACGCTATCTTCGTCAGCAAATATTGAGACGGTATAAAGCAAAACCGATATTTATATGCAAAAATGTACATATTTACATATAAAAAATTATATATCTTCATCGGTAAACTGTAATTGAACACGTTTAGATTTTTTTGCGTATTTTTTTTTCATACTTAATTTGTAGATGACATTCATCATCATCCATTCCCTTTCCGCACCTAATGGTGCATAGGGCACTGCACTGGTACACAAGATGCAGCATTTCTTGATCATTTTTGTCACACAAAGGTAAAATGATCGGTCTTACACTTTAGGTACTAGACCAGGGTCAATGAAATATTACAGTGTGAAAACAGCGTTTTCAATAAATATTTCACGTCAACCATGTCGGGAATGGACCTGAGACTTCTTGCAAGGTAGGCAAACGCGCTCAACATTACACCACGAGGCCGGCAATAGTGAAATATCACTTTTTTTAAAACATTTTTAAAGTAATAAAGGTCTATGAAATACTGCCCAGTAAACAATTTTTTTTGCTAATTATTAGTAGCATAAAGGATATTTTTTAATTTGTAATTTTGAATTATCGCAAAAACGGTCATTCCTTCAGCCACGCCTTTCATACGTCACGATTCTTGTTTATTTGTTCCTTCCATTAAATTTTGTCTAGAACATTTTTACGAGCCAACAATAACCATGGCCAAACACGTCGCGTTTTTCTACGAACGTATTTTAAAAAAATATATTTTTTACATTTATGTATGAAAACATTTCCCCACAATATCCATATCGATTTTGAAAACACAATTAATTATTTTCAATTCATTTCATATATTTTAATTGGTATTCGTAGTATGTGATATTTCCCTCTTGTAAATAACATTCAAGATAAATAATGTTAACTTTCCATAGTTGAACGGTCCCCGCATAAATTCCTGAGGGTACAAAAAAATCTTTTAAGAATTATTTATTTAAAAAGGTGTTTTTAGTGACCGGTGAAAAGGTGACCGGCACCTGAAGCGTAAGACTGATCATCTTGCCTTCATGTTACAAAAATGATCAAGATACACTGCGGTTGGTGTACCAATGCAGTGCCCTATGCACCATTAGGTGCGGTAAAGGAATGATGATGATGTGGTCAGGTTTTTTTTGTTACGGAAAGGTAAGGTGATTGAATTCCAGAACTAAAAATTATTAAATTAAAATATCAAATTTAAGTAGATACTTGGTTACTTGTTAATGGTTGAATTCTTAAACATGAAAATAACTCATTTTCAAATGAAGGATTTTTTTGCAAATGTCAAACTCGGCTCTTCTCACCAACAGGGGTGCACTTTATTCATGAATGTGACTTTCAAAAATGTATTGAATTTCAGTTAATATTATTTTAGTTTTACCAAAATCCAGTAAAAATAAATCAATGTGAAGAAATTAAAAGGAATGTAAGGAAAGAATCTGATAGGGATCTATAAAAAACGAATGTTGTTTGTAAACATTAAAAATTAAACTTTTTTTAAACACAAAAAAACAACATCCTTTCATTTTTTTGTACTTGCATTCTCTTCGAATGAAACCCTTAGAGGTCGATGAAAAAAGATTTATACTTCTTACTTTTTTTTATAGATTTGATTGAAACTTTCAATATCCACGAACACGCGCAGCGCAAAGATTTATATTTCGCTGAAAACCGCACGTAAATCGGTTGAGCCATTTAGGAGGAGTTAAGTGTATATAAAGATAAATGTATATCGTGTTCCACTTTTAACAGCTTTTTTACCCATATAGATATCTATCATACAGGATTACAATTATTTAAAAATAGTGTATTGAAAACTTTTGAATAAAACTCCCGTTGGTCACTTTTTCTCTTATATCACTCAAATTACATACATTAATATTATTATTATAAATCAAATTTCTCTTTTGAAATTTGTATTACTACTAAAATCGCTTTAATGAAATTTTATCGACTTCTCTTGGTTTAAAATCTTCTCCTTATATTGCTTTTTCAAATTTTAAAGATTACTTGCCATACTTGTTATTCCTTCTTTATTTTTTATTTTTTCTCTGCTGCGTTGGCATGTTTTTATACTTTTAAACTACTTTTAATTACTAATATTATATATGTAAATAAAATCAATATATTGCTGCTCTTACTATAGTGTGTCATTAATTTTGAAGATGTTTTTTAAATTGACCTAAATTTATTGTCTTATATTTCACTTAAAGATTCTTCTCATCGTTTCTTTGAATCCCTTAAAATAATATGTGTATATTTATGTTTTTCCTTTTTATAAAAAAATGTGTTTATACTATTTTATTTTATATTTACATCTGAGCATGTTTTTCATTCTTAATTTTTAATAACTCTTACAAATTTTCTTCATCTTTAATATTATTTCCGTTTGTAAATACTCACTACAAACTACAAACTTTAAAATATCTTTTTTTCACTTAAATTTTAATTTTTAAACAACTTTCATTTATGTTTTTCTTTTTCCTTCTCTTTTTTATACTTTCATAATTAACCTTACATATAATTGCTTTATAATATGAAAACTTCACTGGTCCATTAGAATTAAGTCTAATTGTGTAAAATATTAAACTTTTTAACTGTACTGTATGTTTCCTGAATAAAAGAAAATAAATAAATATATAAATAAATAAATAAATGAAATAAAAAAGGAATATTCTTCATCCGCCCGGATAAAATAATATTTAAAGAATTCATGTAAATTAAAATAATTGGTGTTGGGTAATATGGGTATAACACGCATCATACCAAGTTTTTACTATGTGGTATACCGTACCTGTTTGACTACTGATATCCAACCTTGATCGTCCATTTTGCAAGAGATTTAATATGAAAACTATGTGAAAAATCTATTTGCGCTCCACTAATCACAGAATTAGGATAGGGAGGAGTAGGTACTTCGTAATTGATCCGATGAGCAATATAAGCATATTGAAATTTGTATATAAAGTCGATCGTGTTTTGTGTTATCAGTTCATAGTTCTTTGGAATTGTTCAGCCGTTGGATTCATCAAAACAGGCAGTCATGAAAGTAAGAAATATTTTTTTGAAATATATTGCAGTTATTTGATGAGATTTAAACACCGAGTGTTAGTTTAGTTTTAAGCCTTTAAAATAAAATAATCATGTTCCGAAACCAGTCGGCATATTTAATTTTAAGAAAAAAATCAAATCCAAACAAATTGAAATAATTAATTCATATCGTATTATTATTTTCCTTTAGGGATACTTCGAACAGTTTTGGAACTATGAAAAATGAGTGCCTGCCCGACTCTTGATTTACAATAAAGAATTTCTAGTGCATTATTAATACTTTGGCTTGATCTATTAAACGTTTCAACTAATGGTTGTTTTTTTGTTAGTGTTGTAAGGAGGTTGGAGTGGTTTTCATATCAATTAAACGTTAGACGTATTTACGTTTCAAAACACTTCCTCATTGTTGAGATAATTTAAGGGCCATGATTGAGTATACTGTAACCTGTGGTTAGAACAATATTGCACCGATTGTGTACCTATTTAGATTATTCTATCGCCAATGTAGACCAGCGCCTGCAATGGCTTGCACTTTCCTTCACCACAACTTGAAATATTGAAAATGGATCGACAGAGTTGCACTCGGATGAATGAAAATACTTAAAACACTTAGGGCCGGTTGCATCAAAGTTGGTAAAAATTTAGTTTAAAGTTAAATATTTAAATTTAGTTAAGGCTCAAAATCTGGTAACTGAAAAATTCCGTTGCATCAACCTTATTTTAGTTAAGTTAAAGTTAAGAATGTTGCCACTGTAAAGGTTCAAGTTTCACCCTAAAAATCGTTGGGATTTTTGCGCAAGCACGTACATGTTTATTTACATGTACGTGCTCGCAATTACATTGATTTCCCGCACATTCGTCTAATAGATCGCATTTCGACCGCGTTCACTCTGCTTTAAATTTTCGATTTTCTTTTCATTTTTACTCAAATTTTATGCCATGTACTTTTTGTGTTTAAATGTATTTTTTTTCACCACGATGCCCAATGACAGTGGTGAATAGTGGTCACAGAATACCCAGGCTTGAGAAAAATCACATTTGATTTTTGTGTTCTTACCGGGAATCGAACCTGGTACCTTCCGTGTGTGAGTCAGGCGTCTTGACCACTACGCCACGGATTCCGCCTAGAATAAAGAAATAAATCTTTAAAGGCTTTAAAAATATGTAAAAAGAAGAAAATTGTGGGAGAAATAATCCGTTGAAAGAATAAAAAAGCTTTAAATGCGATTATCTCTGAATTTGTTTTAATAGCTTAATGCACTTTGTCAGTAAAGCCTAGATATCTTCCATTTTCCTTATCGTTTGTTTTTTTATAAATGTCTTCTTATAGGAACTAGGACTACCCAAACACATTTAAAAGCGCCTAGTTTGATCCGCCATTTTCTGAGGTAATACAAAAATGATAACAATTTTTGAAAAAAAAAAAAAAAAAAAACAGAAGCTGCCGACACAGAATTTTTTTTCTGATACTCATTTAAAAAAAAAAAAATTGGTTAAGTTTTGGGGTGCATAAGGAATACGAGAGTTAGATTTTGTTGATTTTAATTAGGAATATTTATTTCGGAATACATATGTCTTTTTTGCACAGTATTCGGGGACATAATACCTTTATTTAAATACCTATCTATCAAACCTCTGCTTGCGCATATTTTCTTAATTATTATTTATTGAATCCCACTCTGGTTTCAGATGCAAATGTCACTGACCACTTTGTATCTAGTTCCATTAGGCTGAGATTACGATTCTGGTTTTTGAAAATAATTAAACACGTACATTAGCTACTGTCCGTTGTGATAATCGCAATGAAATTATTTCTGAGGTATAATAAATTATGAGTGAAAATATAAATCAAATCTATTCTAATCGATTTCAGAATAGAAATATTGAAAAATTAATTTTATCGACTAAAGTTGATTTTTAAAAGAGTCGGGTTGTAGCTCCGTGGCTAGTGTCGTGGACTCACGAATCAGAGGTTTGAGGTTCGCATTTTACTGTACCTCAAATTAGTTTCCATTTTCTATTAGTGAGTCATCAATAACTTGTTTAAAATGGCCTCCAAAATTGAAATATAAAAACGCTAATATTTTATTTAAAAAAAAGGAAAATGTCAATAGCAGAGATTAAAAAGTATTTTTAGGAAGGAAGCACTAGGCAGTTTCAGGACTCACGACTTGTCTTTAACTGGTTTTGACTAGAATGATGCCATGTTTTAAATAGGTTGATACTAGGTTCTTGCTTTGAATAGGGTAATTCTGGAAATAAAAAGGATTTATTTATTTTATTTATGCTTTATTAAGTTAGTTCAAAACATCTTAAGAACTAATATAAACTTTTAATAATATTACAATTTTTTTATAAAAATTTCTCAATTAAATATTTTTTCAAATTAATTATAAATATTTAAATTTTTTCTATTTCCTTAATTTCTTCAGGTAACTCATTGCACATCTTGTACAATGAGTTTTGAGATTCTGTTTTTTTCCTCATTGGTAATCTTATCCTTTTTTTACCCCTTGTTTCATATGCATGACATTGTTGGTTAAATTTTATAATTGTTTTTATTTTATTCATCCCCTTAATAATTTTATGTAAAAAAATTGCCACATTATATTTAAATTGTTGCCTTACTGTGAGCAAGCCAATTTTTTTGTGCATTCTTTCTACATTAGAATTTTTTTTGAGTATAATCCTCATTGCCTTATTTTGAAGAATTTGTATATTTTGAATTTCTCCTTCATTACATAAAAAAAATGGAAGAACAGTAATTTATGTGTGGACATATTATTGTTTTATATATAAGAATACTACTTTTTAAATCTATTACATTTCGTAATCCTCCCATAAATGAATTTTTTTTTTGTTACATATTGAGTATGTTTTGAAAATTTAAATATCTATCCAAGTAGACCCCGAGATACTTTATTTCGTCCACATAATTTATATTCAAATTATCAATATTGATTTTGTAATACTGAGGTATTATTTTTTTCCCAATATTCTTATATTTTGTTTTTGATATATTTAATGATTATGAACAACTGTAAATATCTTTAAGGCTTGATATTTTTGATTTCGGATAGAGATCTGAATCAGGGTGTTTTTGTAACAGGAAAATCACGTAAAAGGGTTATTCCGTGTAAACTGTTACTGGTTCCCGATCGGACTTGTTGACTGACAAGTTAAAGAACTAACCTACCCTATCACCATCAGAATCATAAAAATTTCATTTAAGATAACAAACAAGTGGAAAATATCGTCGCTAACCTAAAAAACAAGACATCATTTTGAGAAATCGCAATTTAAAAGTTTAAAAATCCAATGAAAAAATCACCAAAAACAGATTTCTTTAGGAGGTTTTATGTTTACAACATAATTCAGCTATGTATGGATTTTGAATAAATTTCGTTGGTAATTTTTTTATTTCTAATTCGTTAAAAAAATTCTGGAAGGTTTTTAATGAGGCAAGGTTAGTAGAATTAAAGTTAAGTAAGTTTAATTTATTTATTTAAATTTTAAAGTACAAAGAATAAGTACTTTGGCGGACTTATTGCTAAAATAAATATCTTCCAGTCTTTTATACGTTTTCTTGTTTATAATCTAGACAATGCAAGCTATAGTTAGTGATAGAAGGAATTATTAGAAATAATAATTGTTATCAACAATATTTTGAGTTTGTCCAAATTTTCGTAGACAAGGACTGGATTCAACTAAAATTTGGACAAACTCAAAATATTGTTGATAAATTACCTGGTCCATGAAGAAGTATACAAATTGAAAAAATAACATTTTCAGGCGTTGCCTAGTATGTAGGTGAAATAATTCAATTACATGAATCTCACCCGCATAAATAAAGGTTTCAGCTCTTTAACTTCACAAACATCAACAGATGAAAGAATTGAAGGAATGTAGATGGTCAAATATAGGCAGAATGGTGAATGTTACACAGTGTGTAAAGTGGCCACTTAAACCAGCCATTGACAGGTCATAAGCCCTGTAGATGCCTAGACTTCTATATTACCTTCTCTTAAATGTTCTTTATCTCTGTTGTAATATGTTAAAATAATTGTTATGTTGTGGTATTTATCTATTCATTTTAAAGAAAAATAAACAGTCGACAATGATATAATAACATTTTTTAAAAAATACTGTTTAAAGACAGACCAGCGAAGTTTCTAAATAAAAATCATACATATTATTAAATTGTGTTACAACAAAAGGATGTGTTTAGGTGTATTTGTATTTGTATGAGAGTAAGTGTAGATGTGCGTTTATGTGTATTAGTGTGGGAGTTAGTGTTCAGGTGTGTGCATCATTAAATAGTAAGTGGGATTGTATCGCAGCCAGAAATAATAAGTCTGAATTTATTTTTAAATAAATAAAGAGGCATGTAAAATATTTCAATAGATGAAAAAAAAACATTATCGTTAGAGCAAGATCGATAGACGAAATAGTGTTGTGCATAGTTAGTGCTACAGACTGGCAGATGGAATAAATACTTATTTCTTGTCACGCGAAAGGGGACATTAAGATTAATTTTGGAGAGTAGGTTAAAAGAGTCTACTTTATTTTTTAATAATTTATGTAAATGTATTAATATACAAAAATATAAAGTCACTGAGAAAAACAAATAATTTGTATTAATAACTCTTTTTTAACACCTTAGTGACGTTTCACGCTTAAAAAAGATAATTTTCCACTTTTTAATTTCCACTTTCTATTAAATTGTATCTCAACTCATCACAGTGCTCATGGCCTCATAGAGTGAGGGATTCGTTTTTTTCTTAAACATAATTTTGCGTGAATAAATAAAAAACAAACGATAAAATATCGTTTTTTAAAACGCGATATTGTATCGTGTATGACTTTGATATTTTCAAAGCCGGTTTTCAGCTTTTCAAGCATCTCAATACTGGCTTTAAATCAATTAACAAAACGCCACGTGGGGCAAATATTGTAACAATGTTTGAGTATGTCCAAATGTTTGCAGACTGGCCGGATTTCCTCCCAAGGGAGTTATTCATATTTAAACAAAGAGGGAAAACATTTTTGAGAAGGGAATATGGAAGTCTAGGCATTTACAGGGCTTATGACCTGTCATTGGCTAGTTGGAGTGGCAACTTTACACACTGTGTAACATTCACCATTCTGCCCATGTTTGAACATCCACATTTTCTCAACTCTTCCATCTGTTGACTTTTATGAAGTAAAAGAGCTGAAACCTTTATCACGTGGGGAAGATTCATACAGCTGAACCAAATCACCTACTAGGCAACGCTTGAAAACATTTTTCCAATTTTTATACTTCTTCTTTTACCTGGTAGTTTATTCAACAATGTTGAAGCATGTCTAAATGCTTGCAGACTGGCTGGATTTTCTCCCTAGGGAGTTATTCATATTTAAATTTATTTAAACTGAGAGGGAAAACATTTTTGAGAATGGAATATGGAATTCTAGGCATTTACAGGGCTTATGACCTGTCATTGGCTAGTTTAAGTAGCCACTTTACACACTGTAACATTCACCATTCTGCCCAGGTTCGAACATCCAAATTTCTTCAACTCTTCCATCTGTTGACTTTTGTGAAGTAAAAGAGCTGAAACCTTTATCACGTGGGGGAGATTTATCCGGCTGAACCAAATCACCTTCTCAAAAAGGTTTTCCCACTCTTTTGAAATAAATTTAAATACAAATATTGTAATTTTAAAAAACGATCAATTGTAAAGATTGAGAAAGAATAAAGAAAATGAGTGAGAGTAAAGGGAACTAAGTAGAACGATGGTGGTCACGAAAGCCTGATAAGATCTGAATTATAAACCTTTGTAATGTTGTAATATTTAAATTTTGTAACTCGCGTAGTAAAAAATCTACTTCATTACAATATGCGGTACAAATAAATAACTTTGTCAAAGGCCAACGTATGTATTTATATACTTTAAAAAATATGCAATCAGGAAGTTCAGTGTCTTTTTTAATTTTTTTTATTTGTTAATAGAATATTAAACCAAGATGTGTAATGTCATCATGGTTGTTCAACATATACATCGATAACTGTATGAAAAAACTGAAAGATTTAAGAATAGGTGGATTTATTTATTTTATTTTATTTGGGATTTTTACAGCTATTACATAAACAAAATAAGTAGAAAAATCTTAACAATACTAGAGCTAATAAAAAAATTCACTGTAACACAAAATATACAAGAATAGAGTTTACGTAATTGTATGACGTTTGTATTCATGTGTATGTGAATTTGTGTATGTGTGAATGAATGAGGGAGAGGGTACATGTGCGTGTGGGAATGAATGAGGGAGAGGGTGCGTGTGTGTGGGTGCGTAAGTATAAAAAATAATTAGAATCAAAGAACATATAAGATGTCTGAGTAATAATAATTTTTAAGAATTCGCAAATCATCTTATATCCGAAAACTATGAATTTAATCAAGAAACGTCTGTAGAAATTTTGCATGCCAATAAAAATGGTTTTCGTTTAGATAATTTAGAACGATTAGAAATTAGTAAAGCCATTAATCAAAAACTTCAAATAAAAAATAATCAATTAAATTTAACTTCGAGTCCTCTTTTAAAACTATTCCCGTTATGATTTATTTTATCTTCTTTCTCTCTCTTTCTTTCTATTTTCTGTCTCTTTCATACAATATTTTATTATATAAATAGCAACGCGTGTAATTATAAGTTAGTTAAATTCCTGACGTTGAGGTAGTAACCGAAGTCGAAGTGTAATAAAAAAATTAAATTAAAGTGGTTTATACAAATTTATAAACAAATAAGTGTAAAAAATAATTGTTTAAAACTTGTAATCGTATTAAAAATGGTACAAGAAAGAGCTTGGTAAAAAGTTTGAAACCTTTTTGTTAAAATTCAAATCAAGAAATGTTATAAATTGTATTTTTTAAAAGCATGTTAAATTTTAAAACCGTATTCTGAAACAAAAAGCATTTTATTTTAAAATTTGACTGATACACACTGAATAAATAATGTGCGACGAGTCCCATATACAATACGAGTACGGTAGGTAAACCACAAAATGCAGTAAATACGATATAATGTCAACAATAAAATAAGGTTTGACAATACGCGAACAATGAGTGATATAACTGTTAACTGTATTCTGTAGGTGGATGATGGAATTGGAAGTATGGAATTGAAAAAAATGATGATGAAAGTAGGTTGAATGCCGTCGAAATGCGGTCCCTCTGGCGAATGTGTGGTAAAACGATGCATGATAGGTGCGGTGCACAAATGTCGAGATCCGTGAAGTGCGTGGCACGATCAGGTTAACGAAGTTAGTCGTAAACTTTAAAGCAGTTTGCACTCACTTAAAAGATTACAGAATTTTTTGCCAATTAATGTTAAGCAAACATTAGTCCAGAGCTTACTTCTTCCACTCCTTGACTACGCGGATGTATGTTATCCAGATGCTAACTCTGAATTACTTGATAAGTTAGAGCGATTGGAGAATATTTGTTTTCGTTATATCTTTAATCTTCGCAAATTTGACCACATAACCGAGTATCGCACGCAACTACACTGGCTCAGTATCAGGCATAGAAGAAACATTCACATTCTATCACTTCTTCACAATATTTTAAATAATCCCACTTCGCCTGTTTATCTGAGAGAGCTCATTCAACCTCTTTCACAACACGGACTATCTCTTCGTTCTAGTAACGAGAGAACCCTTTTAATACCCAGTCATCGCTCTAATTTTCTTGCCTCCTCTTTCACAGTAGTAGCCGCTCAATTGTGGAATAATCTACCCACTAATGTTAGAGACGCCCCTTCTTTATTTACATTTAAGTCAAGATTGAAATGTCACTATCTAAATATTTAAATATTTCCTTTATCCTTCTTTTTTCCTTCCCATCCCCTCTCCTCTTTTCATAGAATAGTGTTATTTTTTTTATTTTTATATATATATTTATTTTTGTTAATCTTTGCTTTTAATTTTTGTATAAAATTGTAAGATTCAATATGTCTATGTATTTATAATTTTCTTAAACTGAATGGTTTGGGTAGATAGGAAGAAATTGCCTTAAGGGAATATGCCCGCCCTTATACGTATATTTATTGTATATGTATATAAAGTGAAAAAAAAAAAATAGTGCTTGAGGCTAAGACATGCATTATCGACAGACTCAAGAAAGGGGTGCTGCGTTGGTTTGGACATGTAGAGCGAATGGACAGCGAAAGAACGGCTAAAAGGATCTACGATGCAAACGTTGATGGATGCAGAAAACGAGGCAGACCGAAAAAGACATGGCACGATCAAGTCCATCAAATACTTGATGATGGACATGTCAAAAGTAGGAATAATCGGCGCATCCCTATTATCATAATTATCTTGCCGTATCTAATGGTGCATAGAGCACTGCATTGGTACACCAATCGCACTGTATCTTGATATTTTTTTGTTACATGAAGGTAAGATGATCAGTCTTACGCTTCAGGTACCAGTCCAGGGACAATAAAAAATAAACACTTCGTGTCAATCATATCGGGAATCGAACCCATGACCTCTTCCATGGTAGGCAAACGCGCTGGTCACTACACCACCAGGCCGACAAAGAATATTGATGGCCAAAATTTATTATTAAGAGATCACTCGGAAAAGTTGGAAAATGATCATAATCTGTCTGTCCTGCTAATTTGACAGTACATTAAAATATATATAATTAATAAAAATATTGTTTGTAGACCACTTGAGTTTACTTCGAAGAAATACTAGTTTCGAAAGGTTTCCCAGATAACGAATAAGTTAGAAAATCTAAAAGTACATTTTTTTAAAAATAAATATTAATTAAAATTATTATTATTAAAAATCCCTCACCATTACTTACAATGTTTCCGTTGTATAACCCCTCCCCCTCCCCCCTACCTTTATTAGCTCTTCCCACGCCTGTCAGTACCTAGATTTTTCATTTATGTATATTTATATTTAGTTTATAAATACACCTGAAGATGGAAGGTACTGAGTCTTCCGAAACTAGTAGTGCTTCGAAATAAACTGAAGTCATGTAATTTTTTTATTTTTTATTGGTTATATATTTTAATTATGCCGTCCCACAAAATAAAGGCCGATTCAATTAATAATGGACAGTACATGTTATTTTTGTGACTCATTCGGGCCAGAGGTGTATGGTATGTTGCACTGCTTGAGAATGAAGCCAGTTTCTGTCTATCCCTATGCTTGAGCGTTTTCAATTTCATATTTATTTGTATATTTTAATAATCGTTTTATTATCTTTTTAGGTCGCAATTCTGGTTTGTTTGGTTGGGTATGCAGCGGCCCAAGGCGGCATTGGTGGATGGGCTGCAGGTCCATGGATCGGCGTAGGGGGTGGTGAAGGCGGCCGGGGAGGTCTTGGCGGCGGTTGGGGCGGAGCGCACAAGTACGGAGCTGCGCCCCTGGCCCACGACGGCCGGGTTGTGGACACCCCCGAGGTAGCCCACGCCAAGGCCGCCCACCTGCAAGCTCACGCCGCTGCCTCACACGGACATATCGGAGGAATCGGGATGGGAGACATCGGGTTGGGAGGCATCGGGTCAGGAGGCATCGGGTTGGGAGGCATCGGGTCAGGAGGCATCGGGTTGGGAGGCATCGGGTCAGGAGGCATCGGGTTGGGAGGCATCGGCCTCGGAGGCGGCGTCTACTCTGGGCTCGGGGGACAAATCGGAGGCTATGGACTCGGTCATGGAGGAAAATGGCACGGACCAATTGCTCACATCGAGCTCACCCACGACGGAAAATTCGTCAAAGACACTCCAGAAGTCGCCCACGCCAAGGCTCAACACTTCGCAGCTGTTGCCCATATCAAAGGCTCCCAAATGGGCGGGATCGGCGGAGGACTGTGGGGAGGAGAAGGCGGAATCGGAGGCGACATGACCGGTCAATACAAAGGCGAAGGCCTTTTAGAGGGCCAGTATCGCGGGGAAGGAATGGCTGAAGGAATGTACCAAGAAGGCGCTGGTATGTGGCAAGGAGGACTTGGCTATGGAAAGAAGTAAACTCAAATCAGTTGATTGAATCTCCCACCAAACATACCAATCAAATCATACCTATTCTTGCTCACGCCTGATGACAACGTTAATATTACCATTATTGATTTTTTATATATATATATCTTTTTAGATTGCAATGTAGTCCTCATTCATATTGATTGAGTACTACAATTATATTTATATTACAATATTATTATAAAATTATATGTATTATACTATGATCTCGCATGTTTTGAACTGACAGTACTTCTGCGGTTCATGTGTGTAAAAAACATACAAAAATAAAATAAAAATACAATTGAAACTTTGTGTTTTATTATATTTGGTGAATCGTGTAAATAGATTCACCTTCGCGTTTAAAAAAAATAAATGTGAGCTAGTGGATTATGCAGCCAACAATTTGTTGAAGATGTACTCGGACCAGAGAAAATCAACATGTAATAACACTGACTAACCTGGTGTTTAGACTGACTGACTTCCCTTTTCTCGGCAATCAGGAAAATTTGTGACCAGGACACTGCAGGCACACAATTTCGTCTGAAAGACGCGGATGATAATGAACGGCGATGGATGATGAAATTTTTGCGGCGTTGTGCGAGTTTAGGCGAAGTTATAATAACTTTCACGGTGAAAATAGCGAAATACTTTTGTCGAAATTCAAGAAAGCGTGCGTAGCATTCAATGGAAAAAACGAAGAAAGGCGCGGGCCAAACAGTGCAGCCAAACCGAAAATGTCCCGTAAGACGTAGCAACCTCACAAAATCAAAATTAGCCATTATCTATATACAGATGATTCTGGCTAAAATACACCGAAAAAAATTATCCGCTTAATATTTTGAGTTTGTCCAAACTTTTATTGAAAAGGACTGGATTCAACTCCCTGAGAGCTGTTTATATAAATATATTACAACAGAGATGAATAACATTATAGGGAAGGTAATATAGAAGTTTAGGCATCTACAGGGCTAATGACCTCTCATTGGCTGGTTTAAGTGGCCACTTTACACACTGCGGGACATACGCGGTTGCCTTTTATAGAATACAAGAATTAACAAAATCAAATAAACCTACATACATTTATGCAAAATAATCTATTTTCTTAAAATTACGAAATCTGAATTTCATTCTACTACTGATAGTAGAATCGTGACTCCCTTTGAAGTATTATCTAATGGTGTATAACTTTTATCAAGAGTCATAAGATTATCTAATGATTCAGTTACTCACAAACATTTATCGAATCCAAGAACATGGTCAAAAGTAAGTAAATTACAGTTTTTCCTGAGATAAAATTGTTTTAGCATGTTAACACTACACAGTCATATTCAAGCGTTTGCACGAGGAAATGTGATGTTTACATCAATTGCCACTCAAACTCCTTTTAAATTTTATACTGATACTTTGGTTTTTGTCAGATCGATATATTTTAGAGTTGGTAAAATTACGTAAACTTATGACCTGTCATTAGCCTATTTAAGTATACACTTTACATACTGAGTTTGAACACCCATATTTCTTAAATTCTTCCATCTGTCTAAGTAAAAAAGCTGAAACCTTTATCGATGTTGCTGAGGTTTGTCAGAATAAATTATTTCACCTTCTACAGCAACGCATAAAAATATGAAAAAATATTATATACTTCTTCTTGAACCATTCAATTTAATCAACAATTTTTTAAGCTTGTCCAAATTTTTCTGGACAAAATACTTATAAATTTTATTAAGTTATTAAGATTAACATATTTTTGCAGCGTGTTTTGTTTAATTGTTCCTGTATTAAAAGCGTATTACTGATCACCTAACCTTCATGAAACAGATGTTCAAACTACGCTGTATTTTGTTTACCAATGCAGTTTCTTATGCACCACTGGGTGCGGAAAAGAGATAATGAAGATAAACATACAAAAAAAACTTTTAATATATTTTTTAAAAATATTTAAAAAATACATATATTTGAAATAAAAACATTTCTTACTGGAGTAAAAACTTTGTTCGCGTATAAATATATCGAGGCTTTACTGACAGAATGCATTAAGTAAAAAAAACAAGTTACATTACAGCTTTTTATTCCTTCATCTCATCATTTTTCCCACATTTTAATTTTATTTTAATTTTTTATAAAGCTTTGAATGAGTAATCTTAATTTAAGATAAAGCATAAAATTTAAAATCAACAATCTTAAAAATATTTGAAATATAAGGGGTGTTCTCTAAGCCTTGTCATATCTAAAACCACGATGATCAGTATGAGCAAGAAGACATATTGGCGTATCAAAATAAAATTTTTGAACGAATAAAATTTAAAAATAAAATATTTAAAAAAAACAAATGGTTGCTTACTTCTGTAGGAGTGAAACGAGGAGGGAGAGAGGGGAGTCTGATACTGCGCCACGCTCCCCTCACTTCTCTCCTGCAGAAGTAAGCAACCATTTTTTTTAAAAATATTTTTTTTTATAACTTTTCTTCGTCCTAAATATTTTTTTAAATATGCTTACGTGTCTTCTTGCCCATACTGATCATTGTGGTTTCGGATGTGATAGGGTTTAAAGAACACTCTGTATAAAGACTGTTTACTTATGCATTCTGTCAGTATAGCCTCGATATCTTCTTATGTATATTTCACTACTAATAACGCTCCCTGCAATTTGTTACGGGACGGATTAGAACAATTAACCTTTTGATAAATATGCAAGCCACCCACTCATCCACAAGCCATTCATCAACAACGAGTGTAGTATGATTGAAGGTGGTATAGTAATGGATTACCGATACGATGTTTCGAAATTCCCGCCATCCATCATCGAGGCAATTGGCAATTGAACACCCACTAATCGAATTTCAATTGAAATTTTATTTGAAAACGATACAAACATTACATAAAAATGATGTAGTTAAGTCCATCAGAGATTCAGGAGTTGTTTTGGACTATAAACTGACATAAAACGAGCATATAGACAATATAGTAAATAAATCACTGAAGTTACTTGGCTTCATTAACAGAATATCCTCTGATTTAACTAATGTCCGTACATTAAAAATTATTTATTGTTCAACTGTTTGCCCTCTTCTAGAATATGCCTCCGTGGTCTGGTCTCCATTATATGTCAATCGCATAAATCACATTGAATCAGTCCAACATCGCTTGCTTCGAAAAGTAGCGTGGATGCTTCGACTAGAGAGAGGTAATTATTTTTATGCTGATATAGAGTCAATGTTAAATATTTCTAGTCTACAAACACGTAGAACTAATATTGACTCCATATATATGTTCGGCATATTAAATGGTATAATCGATGTTACATCATTACTGGGACAAGTAAAATTCAATATTCTGACTTGTAGGTTGAGAAACAATGAAGTACTGTTCATCGATCAGCATAGAACAAACAATGGCCTTAATTCTTCAATGACCCGTATTGTTAACTCAAGACAAGATCTGGACTTTTTTGGTTTAAGTTTACAATGATTTAAACGAGCACTTAATAAATAGTCCAAATCTTGTCTTGATGTACCTTATGTTTGTCAATGATTCTTTTATTTTTTTAATGTTTTAAACTATTCTTTTATTGTAATATTTAAACCCTATAAATTGTATACATGGACAATGTCCGTTAATAAATAAATAAATATAAACACGTGTCGAAAGATCTGTGCGAAAAATATGTTGGACAAGAACTGCATACTATTGGCGGGCTTATTGTCAAAGCCAATTTCTTCCAAGCTACCAATAAAAAAGGTTTATTTTTATAATTCAAGTTACAAAACATATTCAATAGAAATTAAAAATAAAAAAGCTGAAAATATCAAAATAAAAATATTCTCAGAGTAATAATGCGTCAACCTATAAAGGAGCCCTATCAATATGTAATAGAACGCAAGCGATGTTGGTTGGCAACAAATTGGCGACCATTTTGTTTTGTTTGACAAAGTTGATTCAAATTTTATTTGAAAATGGATCGTTAACCTTAAAATTGCATCTAAAATGACGTGTCCAAATTTTAGGCCGCTACGATTCGCCGTTTCGGAGATGTGACGGACAAACAAACAAACTCAACACAGGACTTTGGTTCCATGGAGTTCCGATCGATATATTTTTATTTTTATAATATATAATAATAAATCACAAATAATAATACATAGTTATGTTAGTATAATAGTATAACAAAGTGTAAAAAGACAAATTGTAAGTTACCCACTGTCGTGAAATTTTATTATTATTTATTTATTTCATTAAAAATTACACTAGTTTAAATATTAATTAACTAATTAAGGCTTTTTAGGCTATGCCCGTGTCAAGCCATAATAATTAACAATAAAAATACATGATAATTAAAAAAAAAAAAATTTTAAATGTTATTCTTATTTATTTAATCCAATATAAAATACAAATACATATTTTACAAAAGTTTTTATAAAATAGGTACATTTAATACAATTTTATTTTTACTTATGGATGTGGCAACTCCACTGGCCCACAGGCACGTTCCGTAGTGTCAGTGTATGATTTATTTTATACATAATTGTACATGCTTTCACATCAGTTGTGTGTAAAAATTCAAAATAAATATTTAAAAAAAATAAAAAACATACCTACATCAATAAAAGAAAAAGGATTTTCAAGAATCTAAAATTATATTTTTACATATGAAACATATTCCTCAGTTTCCTCTTCATTATATTAAATTATAATGACATGTGGTGCAATAGAATAACAATCTCGAAAAAAGGTAATAAAATAATTTCAAAGAAAACAATGCAAAAAAAATATTCAGAAATAATTTTTAAAATGTATGTGATTTAAATTTAGATTCACACATAATCAAATATATGAAACAATGGTATTATTAAAATCAAAAAATAATAGTAAAATATAGTAGTATTAAAAAACACAAAGTAATAGTATCATTGAAATCAATAGAAAAAGAATATATAAAAACATAATTGAAATGATAATTGAGATATGTTTTCTAGAAACTCACTCAATACTATGAAACATGTTGACATCCGAGGTGATGCGATTAAGGCCCGGTTGTTTGATCGTTAGTAAAAGTAAAGTTTTACTATAGTTTAATTTACCAACGATTTTGGTTTTACTATCGTTCTGCTATCAGTGCGTTGTTTCACCCGCATTTTTACTATAGTAAAATGTAACCACTGATTTTTCGATTCCAAAGCTCGAAAATTGAATATTATACTTTATTCATTTTTTACAAATGGTTACACTGTGGAATGTGACTTTGAAAACGTCAAAACACCGACCAAATTAAACCACGTGACAACATGGCATGGGTACTGGTACTGAGTAAACGCAACGAAATAACATCGGTAAACATAATCTTACAATTGTTTTTTTTTAAATACAGTTTAAATAGATAATTAAAGAAATAAAATCCAAGTAACAATATAACAATATTTTATTTGAAAGCAAGAATGATAAGAAAAATTAAATGACAACTAAAATACTGTCAATCCAACATGATAGCAAATTTTAGCTCCGGAATATTATAATGCAGGAATATAAAATAATATTTATATGTTCTTTGTTCATGCCATTATTTATAATTTATAAGTGATCAAAAAACAAAATATTTTAACAATATTTTTGACTGAGGGAAAAATAAAGGACCACTTGTAGAAATATAGACGTTCAAAAATAAGAATGGTTTATAATCATAAGTCCAAATCTGCCATTTATAAAATCTTCTAAGAGCAACTTTGGTTTTTATGCCCCAATGTCCAGAATGTGTAGATTAGTCAATTCATCACACGACTTGGAATTCTTTAGGATAGATCTTCCGGCTTTTCGTAGATCTCTTCGCGACTAAACAGTGTGGGATGAGGTTGGATTGGCATGGTTTAGCTCAAAGTTTTAGGTCTTTCGTTTTTTCGAATATATTGTATACAATTATTGTTTTGCCCTTGTTTGTCTTTGCTAAATAGTTTAATGTTCTTTTGGTTCAGTTTCTTGCATTTATGTTTCTTTGTGTAACTGTTGTTATTGGCTTAGGCCGTATATATAATAAAAAAATAAATAAATAATGAAACAAAAAAATTAAGTTTTTATCAATATCACTGCGATTTACTTGTAACTAGAAAAGTTTTTTTTTTTTTTTGAAAGTAGATTTTTAAAGTTTTAGGATTGCAAGGCAGTGTTGTGTAATCAACTCCTTATAAAACAAAAAATAATACATTATTAGTAAAATGGACAACCTGCCCACCACATACCGCACACCGCATCTGACATAAGTCTCCTTGGTGGTGCCCACATAGACGGAAAAGTTGCTCGTTGCCGAACGAGAAAAGTATGCTTGTGCTGAAAGAAGGTAATCCAGAAGTACATAATATGCACTTTATAGAATTAAGGAAAAGAGGGCAGAGAATTCTTCACCGACTGGCATTAAATTGATTGGACATGATCGATTCGCCGAAATGATCACAAAACTTTTTGAAAGCCTTGAAGTTCTTTTGGAAGCCGCCAGATCTGTATATCTGACATGACCTATAACAGGGCCATAGATAGTAGCGAGAAGCTGATTAAAAAATGTTTTTTTGAGGTTTTTTACCATAAAAATTTGCTTGATAGGTACTCGTACTTTTTATTACATAATGAATCACTTTATTTATAAAAACAAAAAAAATCCCACGGAGGCATGGCCAAAGCGTGGGTATACTAAATCTAGAATACTTTATGAAATCGCATTTTTAAATACCCATAAAAAAAATAACATAAAAATTGAAAGTTGCATTTTGTTTTTTATTTATTTTAATATGATTAAGTGGAAATATGAAATATAAAACATGAATGATATGAAATATAAACAAAAAAATTAGAATCAGAGCAAAAATGATTGAACTAAAGTAAGAGAATTTAATTTTAAGAATAAATACGAAAGCAAATAAAAGTTTACCTGGAAAAGCTAGAGTACATACATGGATTACTAAAAAGACTAGACAGGAAGCTGAGGAATATGTTTCATATATAAGAATGTAATTATAGTTTCCTGAAAATCCTTTTTCGTTTTATTGATGTAGATATGTTTTAATTTTTTTATTTCTTTTAAATTTTTACACAATTGATGTGAAATTATGTACAATTATGTATGAATAAAAAATACACTGACACTCCGGAACGTGCCTGTGGGCCAGTGGAGTGGCTATATCCATAAAATATATATATATTGAATGTACCTACCTATTGTATAGACATTTTGATAACTATGTATTTGTATTGTATTTTATATTGGATTAAATAAATAAAAAAAAAAATAAAAAAGAAAACTATTAGAAAAAAGTATTTTTATTTTATTTTATTTGGGATTTTTACAGCTATTACATAAACAAAATAAGTAGAAAAATCTTAACAATGCTAAAGCCAATTAAAAAAATCCACTGTAAATATAATGACACATAATATTTAAGAAAATAAGTTTAGTAATTGTATTTGTGTGACGTTTGTATTCATGTGTATGTGAATGTGTGTATGCGTGGATGAATGAGGGAGATAATACATGTGTGTGTGGGAATGAATGAGGGAGAGGGTGCGTGTGTGTGGGTGCGTAAGTATAAAATAAAAATTGTTTAAAACTTTTAAATTGTATTATAAATGGTTCAATAAAGAGCTTAGTAAAAATTTTTGTTAAAATTCAAATGACGAAATGATATAATGCTAATTCAGTAAAAGTCCCTCCAAGTATAAGAGCTTGTCAATTTTTTTGAGAGGAATCATAATTTTATAATGAAATATGTAAAGAAATTATCGATTATTTGTATTATATTTAAGTAAATCAATCTAATACAATTTATCTCTTAAGGTTCTGAAAATACATGGGTTAAATTTTTTATCATATTTATTTACGCTTGATATTTTATTATGAAGTAAATCTTACTGAAGAAATACATCAATTATCGGCGGAATTTCCATACAATTTCTATGCCAATTTTTCCGGCTAATAAGCCCGATCATTACAACTTAGCACATTCGATACAATGCAATGATTTTCACTTTTACAGTCGTACATTGTGTTTCCTTCATCACGTCTACGTTTCGTAACCGATTGTTGACTCGCGCCTAGCAAAAAAACGACAAAATAATTTAGTAAAAAACTTCGTTTATTTGCAAAATAATTACATAAATAACAATGGAGCTGTTTCGCTCTCGAAATAATAAATACAGCCGTAATATAAATCTAGCTTAGAACGGCACATTCCAATACGCCTAGAAGAGATACTATTTACATATAAAAAAGGTTGTTTATAAGTATGAGCAAATCTTGATGGCAGAGAATACGTATATATACATATTAATAGTTAACAATCTTTGGGGTGGAGAGGATCACTTACAAAGATACAAATAATGATAATAGGATACAACAAAGCATTCTCTTTGGTTGGTTGTGGATTCGTTTACCAAACCGAGATTTGCAGAGAGATGGTACGAATCAATTTGTTAAATTATCTAATAGATTTGTCCAGTTAGTAGTAAGTATTTTGAGTTCTCGCTCGTTGATTTCCAACGCCTTGCCATGTTTTCGGGGAGAATGGAGCTGCCTGTTCTCCGCTTCCATTGTCGTAAACATCATAGCCCCTTCCGGTGTTGTACTGGTTTCCTTGGTTTCCCTGCCAGTTGCTGTTGTCCCTCTGGTCTTCGCCTCTATACTGTCCATCATCGTGGTTGTTTTGTTCTCCCGTGTATCTGCTTTGGTCTTCGACGAAGTTGGGGTGTTTCCTGGCGGCCTGAAGAGCGGCCAAGTGTTGGGCTCTCGCAGCCGCTACTTCCGGTGTTTCCTTGATGAACTTTCCGTCTTGGGTGAATTCGATTTTGGCCAGAGGCCCCCTCCATCTGGGCTCTTTCTTCTCATCGTAGCTGTCGTAGTCTTCGTTCTTGTAATCCGGTTCTTTGTACTGTTGGGGGGCTCTGAATTCTTGCCTCCTTTCGTATTCGTCAGCTCTGTTGTATTCCGGAGCTCTGTAGTCGGCGTTGTAGGGCTTCGGTGGGTTGGCTCTGATGGCGGCATCATGGGCTGCGAAGTGTGCAGCTTTGGCGTGTTGGATTTCAGGGGTGTCGATCACTCTTCCGTCGTGCGCGAGAGGAGCAGGGACAACGGGTTGCCTCGGAGCATGGTGAGAGTCATCTCTATAGTCGCCTTGGTCATATCCCCACCGCTGGGCTGACACTGCTCCGAGAACAGCGATGAAACAAACCTAAGAAAGAAAACATACATATTTACAACCTTACGAACTCTTGGTAATGCTATAAACAGCATTGCATTATTGCTACAATTAAAATTTTAGGGATTTTTTTAGAAACACAATTTTGTTTGATACGGTTTAAAATTATCTTTACAATCACTGAATTACTAATTAAATAAAGATAAAAACATAATAAGAAATTAAATATCACGAAAAACATAATGAAGGTATTTTTGAATATTTTTGTCACGGTAATTATTTGACCACGAAGTTATTTAAATGCAAACGCTTTAACACCCATCGTGACCTTAACAGAAAATCATGACAATCAAAAAAACTAGATCAATGTCCCAACGAAGAGACGCCTCAAAGCCGATAAACACGAAGGCACGTTCACAGCAGATATAGATAAATGAGTAAATAATCAAATTAATAATGATTTAAATTTGTTGCAACAGAGAGGAAAAGCATTTTTGAGAAGGGAATATGGGAGTCTAGGCATTTACAGGGCTTATGACCTGTCATTGGCTGGTTTAAGTGGCCACTTTACACACTGTGTCACATTCACCATTCTGCCTATGTTTGAACATCAGCATTTCCTCAACTCTTCCATCTGTTGACTTTTGTAAAGTAAAAGAGCTGAAACCTTTATCACGTGGGTGAGATTCATCCGGCTGAACCAAATCACCTACTAGGCAACGCCTGAAAACAATTGTCTAATTTTGTATACTTCTTCTTTTATCAGGTAGTTAATTCAACAATGTTTTGAGTACGTCCAAATGCTTGCAGGCTGGCTGGATTCTCTCCCTATGGAGTTGATCATGTTTAAATTTGTTGCAAAAGAGAGGAAAAACATTTTTGAGAAGGGGGTATGGAAGTCTAGGCATTTACAGGGCTTATGACCTGTCAATGGCTACACACTGTGTAACATTTACAATTCTGCCTATTTTTGAACATCCGCATTTCTTCAACTCTTCCATCTGTTGCAAGCATTTGGACACACTCAAAACATCGTTAAATTAATAATGATTTATCTGGAGTTGCGGGCCCGGGGTAGTGTTTTGAAATCGGAATAAGAGGTTTGAAATTCGCGTCTTTTTTTTCACTAAAGGTGCTCCTCGACCTTATTTTGATTTTAAGCACCGGTTGAAAGTGACGGAAAAATTGAAATATTTGACATACATTTCTAAATGATTACAATAATGCAGTTCACTCGAAATCAATAGTTTGTTCACGATTTCTTACCAATCGATTCATTGTATAAATTCTTTGGCGATACTCCCGAAGCCGAAACAACGCTCGATCCGGTACAAATTGTTGTGTGCCTACCTAGTCTGACACCCGCACCATTTATAGAACCCCACTTAATGTGTTCTGTTTGTAAGAATCGGCCTCCCCCCTAAATTCTTTGTACCAGTGACCCTTCGGTGGAAATTTAATAGACCGATACACCAAACAAATTCCAATACAAGTTGGGTAACTGTTTGAAAAACAAGTATAGGCTTCTTTCGTTCTGTGCACCGGGAAGTGGATATTATAATATAATATGTACATACGATTCGGCGAACAATGTCATTTCGCCAGATAATCGAATGAGTAGAAAGCCAATAAATAATGCTTAGAGCGATAACAACAGTAATAATAAAAAAATAATAATTACTAGAATATTATCAACATAGAATTAAGAATAGTCCAGAAAGAGCGTAGAATCATATTTGAATACATCGGACTGTGTTCAAAAATTTATTTATTCATTTTGAAGAAACAAACAGTCGACAATGATATAATATCATTTTTTTTAAAATACGGTTTAAAGACAGACCAGCAAAGTTTCTAAATAAAAATCATGCATATTATTAAATTGTGTTACAACAAAAGGATGTGTTTATGTGTCTTTGTAAGTGTAGATGTGTATTTATGTGTATTAGTGTGGGAATAAGTGTTCAGGAGGGTGCATCATTAAATAGTTAGTGGGATCGTATCGCAGCCAGAAAAAATAAGTCTAAATTTATTTTTAAATAAATTATGGGGTATGCAAAATATATCAATAGATTAAAAAAAACATTATAGTTAGAGCAAAAACAATAGAGGAAAGAGTGTTGTGCATAGTCAGTGCTACAGACTGGCAGATGGAATAAATACTTATTTCTTGTCACGCGAAAAGGGATATTTAGATTAATTTTGGAGAGTAGGTTAAAAGAGTCTACTTTATTATTTAATAATTTATGTAAATAGCATAATTCAGATACAGTGCGTCTATTTTCAAGGGTAAAATAGACGCACTGTTCCCAATTCCCCTACTATGCCTTACATTTACCGCGCGCATTCGTGACGTCGCCGCGTAATGTTGCATGATGGGAAAAAAAATAATCATAAAACAAATGTAAGGTAAAAAAAAGCCATCTGTTAACTTCTCTAAAATTGTATTGTGCTCGCGGAAATATTGATTGAAACAACAGAGTAGATAAGTAAGTAAAGGGTCATTTAATAAAAAAAAAATGAATTAATGAATTTTTAACTTAAAATATGCATAAAATTTAATTTAGCATAAAACTGATATTTTTATATCATGTTAAATAATATTTGATGTTTTGAAGATAAAGTTATTTAAATGTCCCCCACGGCGTTGTTTAATCCGATGTCTAATTTTCATTAGTTTTTTTATTTGATGAGCAAAGCAGGGTAAAAAAAATACTACCCTGGCAACACTAACGAAATGTTCATTTTGTTTCTTCGACAATCTGACAGATGGAAAAATAATTCAATTTTTAAGAAATGCATTTGCTACTTAAACATTCGTTTGCAAATTACACATGAAATGTGATACCATCCTATTTCTTTAAGATTCTAGCAGTATTTCTACAATTTAAAAGGACACAACACGGCATAGTTGAATTCAAATCAGGATTTGCGTACTGAGCGACGTCTAAAAAATAACCAATGGTCAAAACGTAAACCTACTCATTTATGAGTAGTTTAGTCACCTTCTGTTTGATGTGCGTATGCGGTTTCTGGACTATTCTTAATTCTATGATTATTAATAATTATTCCTCACAATATTTTCAATCTCAAACAAACATTTATTTTAACAATAAAATATTTTTTTAAATGATTTTTTATTGAGATAACAAATAAAATTACAATATTACAACTAAAGACAATTTGTACATAAATTAAATACATATATTTACAGTAACGTTTCCCATTACGTAAAAGAAATAAACAATTCTTGTGTACATAATGAGGAGTGACGTCTTGCAATAGCTTATTTTATGTTTAATTATTAATATTTTTAGGATAACATATATAATTTACAAACAAATATTATAATCGGTGTTTTTAATCATAAAGAAGAATAATAATTGGAACTTTTCACTTCTATCTTAAATTTATTGTATTCCTGACTGTACTTTTAATTATCTTTGTTCATTTCATTAAAAAAAAATATTCCTCTGTAAGTTTAATGATGTTTGCTGTAGTTGTTTTTTAGTTGGGAATAAATATATTACCACTTGTTTTAGGTCGCGTTCTTACGTTTTGCGACCTAGAAACACTAAATAAGATTAAATAAAACAACTTTGTTTTTAACCACTAATTAAAAAAAAAAAATCCGCCGACCGGTTTCAAAGCATACAAGCTTTTTCGTCAAGGTTTACGTAACTAATGAATTCTTTCCCATTTATTTTTTTTCATGTTTACTAAATACTATACGTGGAGCCAATAAACCAAGTCCTTTTTCCCTAAAAGGGTGGTAATTTGATATAAATATTTTCGAAGCTAGACAGGAGTGGACTTAAAGAAATATGGTGTATTTAGTTATTAATTATTTGTTTCTTATAACGAATCACTTTTTTAATGTCTAAGATGTCTAATTTTAATGTTTTATTTTCAATATGAAGTACTTTTAATCCATTGTCAATATTGAAGTTACGATCAGATGGTTTGCGAATTCAGAAAAAATATTATTATTTAAGCACCTTAAGTGTTATTTTACTCTAATATTAAAGTTTATTTTAGTTTTTCCAGTGTAGATTGAATCGCAATCATTACAATTTAATTGGTGTATTCCAGATTTATTATATTTATGGACTTTGTCTTTGTGATTTTTTAACAATGTTCCCATATTATTAGTTGTGTAGAATGTAAAATAGTTGCATATAATAATAAAAAGAAAAAAATAATTAGTAACCAAATAAATAATATTTATTTTAGTCCACTCCTGTCTAGCTTCGAAAATATTCATATCAAATTGCCACTCTTTTCGGGAAAAAAAGACTTGATTTATTGATTTTAGGTATAGTGTTTAGTAAACATGAAAAAACTAAAATAGGAATGAATTCATTAGTTACTAAAATGTTGTCGAAGAAATTTGTTTGCTCTGAAACCGGCGGTGGAAAAAAAATATATTGGTAAAGTGGTTTTATTAATTTCATTATAATAAATAACCACAGTGTCAGTGCTTTAAATCTATAATTTATATTTATTTAACACGTAGTATTTAAAATTACTCTTTGCTTTACCGAAAGCATAAATCTTTGTATATCTGACACATCTCAATATCGTCCTCATTCCCCTAATTCTGAGCTTTCTGCATGATATTATGTTGATTTTCAGTGCTTAGAAGGAAAATACTAGAACAATCATTGAAATGCGGCAAAATCAATTGCCTTAAAAATTAATTTAATGCATTTAAAGCGAGATCAGGTGCAGTGGGCCGTCATGCGTCAGTTGCAAGATCGATAAATCTTAATACCCATGTCTTGCTACTGACAGCACGCTAAAATGCAATTTAATTAGCATGAGATTGACGTCTTCTGGATAAAGAGAAAAGAAGATTAACCAGAGCTGGCCAAGGGAGCTTTGAAATTATTAATGCCACTCAAGACATCCTACCTATGTGAATTAAAGTTGATTATTTGCGTCTCGAAAATAGAACCACGATTTATTTCACCTACATACTAGGCATTGCCTGAAAATGTTATTTTTTCAATTTCTATACTTCTTCATGGACCAGGTGAATTTATCAACAATATTTTGAGTTTGTTCAAATTTTTGTAGACAAGGACTGGATTCAACTCCCTGGGTAGCTGTTAATATTACCATATTACAACAAAGATGAAGAACATTTCAGAGAAGGTAATATAGAAGTCTAGTCATCCACAGGCCTTATGAATTGTCATTGACTGGTTTAAGTGACCACTTTACACAATGTGTAACATTCACCATTTTGCCTATCCCATGTGTGGAAATTTGTATTTTTTCAATTCTTCGAACTTGAAGTAAAATATTTTAACTGTTTTATTTATTTTAAATGGTTATTGAGGCATAATTATTTCTCGTGGAATTAAATTTAAAAAACCACAAAGTTTATGTAATTTAAAATGCTTCAATATATTTTCAAAAACAAACATTTAAGAATTTTTCCATCAAATTAATTATCTTTAAATCATTTGATTTTTTTAAACTTTAATACTAAGTCTTTATAGGAGAATCAATTTACCTACCAAAGTTTGGTGTAAATTTTAAGAGACGTAATCTGCCGGTCGAAAAGTAATTATGGCGGCCTCCGTGGTGTAGTGGTCAAGACGTTTGACTCACGCACGGAAGGTTCCGGGTTCAATTTTCGGTGAGAACACAACAATTTTAAAAACAAAGTGATTTTTCTCAAGCCTGGTTGTTCTGTAATGTAATACACCACTGTAATTGGGCCTCCTGGCCTGTTGTCGTGCAAAAAAAAATAAAATATATATTTCATTCACGTAAAACTTTAAGTCGGCCTCGTGGTGTAATGATCAGCGCGTTAGCCTGCCATGCAAGAGGTTTCGGGTTCGATTTCCGACATGGTTAATATGAAATATTTATTTAAAAGGGTGTTTTCACACTAGAATATTTCATAGTCCCTGGACTGGTAACTGAAGCCTAAGACTGATCATCTTACCTTCTTGTAACAAAAATGACCAAGATACGCTGTGATTGGCATACCAATGCAGTGCCATGAAAACTTTAAGTAATATATTATTTTAATCAAAAACATATTTAAATATTTTTTTTTTATGTTGGCAATTTTGACTGACAGCGTTTTAAAATGGCTAAATCATAAAATTTCCTTATTTTTAATGAGACTACAGCCTTTAACTTTAGCTGTCAGTCCCTGAATAACTTTGAATTTTTGGTACATTTCATAGTCCTTAGATTATGAATAAAATTGTTAATAATTTCAACGTTGCAGAGAATCAAACCGGAGACGAGCAGTGGACGTTGACATTTTTAACATTGAACATTTCGCCATAAGACATCCAAGGATTATCTTTATTTCAACAAGATTGGCTAATTCCACTACTTTTTGCAAGAAATTCAAGTTGGCGAAACCATTATATGACCTTGTTTGCAAAATTGACACAATTTTGACCCAATACATTAAAAATATTTTTATTGGCTTATTTAATACCGTACGATGAGATGCATCAGATAATTTTTAAATTTATTTTTTTTTAAACTTAAATTTCAATGACAAACCCTTACGGGTTTCATAAATTGAACAAAATATTTTTACTTTTAAAATTCACATTCTACTGTTAGTAATAATATTTTTAACATCTTTTGTAAATGTTGTTTGAGTCTTTTGTTTAGTTTTGTCTGGTAGTTTATTGTATAATTTCAGTCCATGGTTTATCAGTCTCGATTGTCCTTCTCTCGTTTTAAAAGGTTCAATATGATATTTTTCTGATATTCTCGTATTGTGTTCATGTTTACTACAGTTTTTATCAAGTTTTAATTCTTCGTCTACAATTACACCAGTGGATAATTTATGAATAAGCTTTAAGGATTCTAGTTTGAAGAGTATATTTATGTATATACATAAGACTCATGCTGAAATTTATTTGTCAATTTTTAGAAAAAAAATGGTTAGAACGATAAAACGAATCGGACCATAAAACGCTCCCCGATTTCGGCTGAATTTTCAGAGTAAAAAATTGCGTCTTATAGTCAGAAAAATACGGTAACTAACAGATGATATTTACATGTTACACGATTAACAATATTTTAAGTTTTTTCTGTATCCAGCCGGATGAAATACAACCAGAACCCTTGACGAGTGTGTTTGACTCGACAGCTGCTCTCAGATAAAATTCTGAATAAGGAAATCGAGTGGAGATAAGTCCGCTTTCCATTCTTGAGGTCTTGGCTTCGATTCGTTAAAGGGTGGACGTGATATTTTTCTTATTTTTTGTTTTGTACACCATTTTGTGAAAAAGACTTAAATTTTATTGCTATGGTATTTGTTACAATCAATATAGTGTAAAGTTTCAGCAAATTAAGTTCTGTAAAATTTCCATTGAAAATAAACGTAAAAATGGCATTTTTCAATAAAAAAATAATAATTGGTTTCATATTTTCGTTTACAATAAACCTTATGGTACTTTATTTATTTATTTATTTATTTATTTATTTATTTATTTATTTATTTATTTATTAACGGACATTGTCCATGTGTACAATTTATAAGGTTTAAATATTACAATAAAAGAATAGTTTAAAACATTTTTAAAAAAAGAAAGAAGCATTGACAAACATAAGGGACATCGAGACAAGATCTGGACTATTTATTTAGTGCTCGTTTAAATCGTTGTAAACTTAAACCAAAAAAGTCCGGATCTTGTCTTAGGTAAGGTACATTTGTATTTGAACAATACACGGACTCTTAACTTACACTATCGAGAAGGGATGGATTCAGACTGACCAATTTTTGCAGACTGGTAAGAGGCATTATCGAGAACTCAGCCATTTTAGAGATCATCAATTTTGATGTTCCTGATGGTTATTTCCTACAGCGTCGGCACAAACTGTTTAACCTCCCGGCTTCCAGAACCAACCTGCCTCCGGCCATGCTGATTGGAAGAGAATATTTTTCAGTCTACGCTCACTTAGAAGGTCGCAAAAATTTTTACCCTAAATACTAAATGCACTCTGGTACAAGCATTTCTACTACCCATTCTAGATTACGCTGATGATACATTATAGACATATTGTCATCACCTTCGGGTTATTCTCTGCATATGAGATTAGAATGTACTTTCCTCACCTTAAGTTTTGTCTCTGCATACGAGTAATAAGCCAACCGTACATCCCAACTATCCAACTATCTTAATATTAAAATTGTTCCTTTATTCTTCTTCTTTCCTTCCCTCTCCTCTCTTCATAGTATAGTGTTAATTTTTTTATTTATATTCTTTTAATCTTTGTTTTTAATTTTTGTATAAAATTGTAAGATTAAATATGTCCATGTATTCATAATTTTCTCAAACTGAACGGTTTGGGTAGGTAGGAAGAAATTGCCTTAAGGCAATATGCCCGCTCTTATATATTTAGTTGGATAATTTATATAGCGCCATTTTTGTAAAAATCACCTCAAGGGCGCCGTACAATGAATAAATATCCCAGTGCGTCTTGCAGCTACAGAGCGCATGGACGGTTGGGATTCTAGTTCCTCGTTTTCAATTCAGATCAATAAAAAATTAAAGCAGATAGGAGCTAGATTACGGGACGTCTTGCAGCTACAGAGCGCATATACAGTTAGAAATTTAGCCCCCACTTACACATTTTAAAAATTGACAAATTAATTTAGTGTATATTAATGATATTTAAAAAAATAAAATAATATGAGTAATAAAAAGGAGTAAGACTACAACACGTTTTGCAGCTACGAAGCGCATAGACGATTGGAATTCTAGACTCCAATTACAAAATTTAGGTATTTTAAAGTTGATATATGAAAGCTAGATAACCAATCATCGTGCAGCTACAAAGCGCATGGACGAGTGGAATCCTAGCAAAGTTAAAATGATATCAGAATAGAGTAATTAAGACTGAAAAGAGAAGAAATGTACAGCATTCAATTTGAAGGATATTATTTGACACTAACTATTTTTACACTTAAGACTCTTCTCTCTTAAGATACCTATTGTATATGTACATATATAAAGTGTCAAATAAAATAAATAAATAATTCGTACCGCCTCCGACTGATGACATAAATTTGTCACCGGAGTCTTATTTTTCTTCTTTTCCACATCCGCTCCTAAGTGGAGCATGTGGACATCACCAGTTGCCTCCAAGATACCTATCGCCAGCCAGTATTTTCGCCTCCTCTCACGTCAATCCAGCGTCCCCTAGTTCCGCCGAATAAAGTCGAAAGATCGTCATCGACGGTCTTCCAGGACGGCGCGGCGTGAGCCCGCAGGTTCAAAGAAGAGGCAACTTGGGTTTAGGTACTCCCGAGGCATGCGCAGCACGTGTCCAGGCCAGGTTCACTGGATTAGTTGAATAATAATAATATTGTAAACATTTAAATATTTTTGAAATATGTCACATAGAATTTATTGCATGCAAATGCTGAAACACAATAATATTTCCACTGTAACGCTTGACCGATCGCGTCGATAAAAATAACGAATAAGTTATAAAATATGTTTCGCCATACGAATTTCCCTACTTTTCGATGCGTACTTCCTGCACATTTGCAGGTAATATTTCGGTAATTGACATGTTGAAAATTTAGAGCAATCTGTCTATTAAATTTGGGTTAGATTATGGCGAAGAAATGTTGACATTGTCTGTGGCCTTTCGAATTTCAAAGCGTGATTTATGCTAAATTTTATTTATTTTTTTATATACTTATTTATTTATTAATGAAATCATACAGTCTTTATAAATTTTCATATTTCATTTTATATATATTTGTATAATATAATGTATTTTATAAAGAGTGTCTACTGCATACAGTTCATAAACTTTAAATATTTCAAATAGACTTTCCGGATTGAATGTTGAGGGTTTCTTAAGAATTACTTTAATAATTAATCTTTGTACCATTTTAAGTGGGTTTAATATACTGCCGTATGAAATACCCCCCTACAATACCATATTAGAGTACAATTGAGTAATAAGCTATTTTAAAATTATTGATTTTTAAAATATTCCTTAATCTAATAAATATGTAAATATTAACATTTTTTAATTCGTTTAACTAGTTCACTAATATGGTCTTTCCATTTTAAGTTTTGGTCTATGTATACACCGAGATATTTAATTTTATCTGTTGTCTTAAGTACTGAACATATAAGATCGCAGTTAGTTTTGTTGCAATTGCTTTGGTGAATAATTAATTTTACTACTGAATCTAAATTTGTTTTGTTAATAAAAAATGGGATTTCTTAGATTTTTTTCTAGCAACTGGCGCGAATTGAACCCGCGACGCTAGTTTCACAGTAAGCTGTCTTACCAACTGCGCCATGCGCCTGCCTTTTTTCAGAAGGTGATTATTACAGTTTTTTGTGTAAAAGCGGCCTGGCTGTTATTGGCGGAACTTAGAATTGGGCATACTGCACCCGATAACATCAATATCACATTTTTTCAAAATTGTGAACTTGCTGCTTTATTAATTATGCCTTTTTTTTGTTATTTTATTCCTATTTTTGTACCACTACTGGTACTATATTGCCATAGTAATACACTTTTGTAAATTGAGTGATCCCACACGACGTAAGACTCATCATCCAGCCTATGTTTAAACATCCACATTTCCTCTGCTCTTTCATCTGTTGACTTGAGGGAAGGAAAATAGTTAAAATCCTTCACTGTAATGCAAGAAAACTAGAAAAAAGTGAGTTTTGACCATGTGTATTTGATTTATTGATTTATTTATTTGTTCATTCAAAATTACAAAATTAAATATTTATGAAATTATTAAGGCTTTTTAGGCTATGCCCGTGCCAAGCCACAATAAATAACAATAAAAATACTAAGTAAAATTAATTAGATCAAATTATAATGACATAGAATAACAATCTAGGAAAAAAAGGTAAATGTAATAAATAATCAAATTCCAAAGAATATAATGCAAAAAAGATAATCAGAAATAATTTTTAAAATATAAATTAGACAAATTAAGAATCACACATAATCAAATATACAAAATAGTGGTATCATTAAAATCAACAAAATAATAGTAAAATATAGGAGTATTAAAAAAAACAAAATAAGAGTATCATTTAAATCAACAGAAAAAGAATATTTATATAAAAGCACAATTGAAATGATAATTGAGATATGTTTTCTAGAAACTTTTTCTTTACTATAGTTAGAAATATAGGAAATAGGAGCAATAAATTATATGCCAAATAATAGTTCGTATTAAATTAAATTATACAAAAATACACAATGAAAAAAACATAAAAATTATCAATACATATAAAAAGCTTATAAAAGTAAAAAGTATGGAAGGAAAGCAGATTTGTAAATTTTTGCTAATCTCGAACTTTAAAAAAATTGACAACCTCGTCCCTATCACAAATTGACGATACTGCAATGAGGGGTAAAATGAAAGCCTTAAAAGTTTTTCTTTTGTGGTTCGATTGTAAAGTAAAATTGAATTTTTGCTAATTCAGTATTTGTAAAATTGAGTAAATGCGCGCAACTGAAAAAAAAACACAAGTCTTCATGAACAGTTTGAAAAGATACGCGCTTTTATTGTTCATCTTAATTATTTAAGGGGTAAAATTCAGTATTAGTCTACAAAGTAATGGATCTACATAAAATTTTGATGATGTTTAGAGACAGGTTTGTCTCATAAACTTGTCTTAGCTTGATAAACAGATATAAAAACAATCATTTATATTTCTCTCCGGTTTCAATCCTCAAAAATGTATTGATATGCAGCAAAGCTCTACATCTTCTCTGCCGGCATATCTTCGCTTATGCATTGAAATGTTTAAAATAATTTTTTTATGTGTTCTTATTTTATTTCATTGGAAAGCCAATAGACATTTATAAATTTATATAAATTTTAAATATCAATGTATATGTTCCATACCAAATAGAACTTAATATTCTGTTGATATTGTATTTTATAACATTATGTACCTAGCTGCTCTAAGCATTTAACTGCATTTCTTTAGCTTATTAAAAAAAATAAAAAGATCATTATTTTTTTTAAAACCAACTAAACTTTTTTAACACAGTTCTGTATTTTATTACTTTATATTGTATTTAAAAAAAAATGTTGTTAATACACTCATCTTTTAATTTTAATTTTTACACCAACTATACTTCTTAACCCTGTTTCTATCTTTTATTTCTTTATTTTGTATTTTTTTTTAAATTTATGTTGTTTATATACTCATCTTATTTTTTTATACCAACTTGACTTCATAACACTGTTCTATCTTTTGTTGCTTTATATTGTATTTTTTAAATTTTATGTTGTTTATATACTCATATTTTATATTACTGTCATGTATGTAAAAGCCTTGTGGGCGTGAAAAATTAATAAAATAAAATAAAAATATTATAAATACAAATCATAAAGTCCAATTAAAGGCTTCCACATAATATTGTTATTGAAAATTTTGTCACATAAAAATTATACATATCATAAAATAACTAATCATATAAAACTTTTAATGTTACTAAAAATGTAAATGTAAATGTCATACACATTATTAAAAATATATCTACTTTTGAATATTGGTCACAAAGTTGCACATTATAATATTATACTAGCTGATCCGACAGACGTTGTCCTGTCCAAACGTTGGCTTGTTTGGAAAAAGAGTTTTGATTGATAAGTAGATACCTAGATACTTGTTTGTAATTAAATTCCAAAATTAAAAACTGTTGATATTCAAATACTGATTTTCAATAGGTACCCAGGTACTTGCTTATGGTTGAATTTCAAAACATAAAATAAATATTATTCCAAATATGGCATTCTATTTGCAAACGTCAAACTCCGGTCTTTTCACCAACAGAGGGGTGTACTTATGTAGGAATACGATTTAAAAAAATGTATTGAATTTAATATTATTTTAGTACTACTTAAAATCTAGTTAAATGAAATAAATGGGTAGAAATTATAAGGAATTTAAGGTAAGATTCTGATTGTGATCCACAAAAAACAAATGCTGTTTGTAAACATTTAAAAACGAATTTTTTTTACAAACAAAAAAACAACATCTTTCCATTTTTTTGTAAATGCGTTCTCCTCGAATGCAACACTGAATAAAAATAGATCGATGAATAAATTATGCTCCTCACTTCTTTTTTACATATAAGATTGAAGATTTTAATATCTACAAACACGCAAAGCGCGAAGATCTATATTTCTCTGAAAACCGCACGTAAGTCGGTTAAGCCGTTTAGGAGAAGTTCAGTGACATCACACATACAGAGAAATTATATATATAAAGATAATTCAACTATAGTTGACCATACAGTGTACATTTATTATGTGCCTATATACAGAACTGTATATTACCTGCATAATATAGGCTGCAGATTTAAGGCGCAACATCATAACTTGAGTTATTTTTGGAAATTTTATTTTTAAAGAAAGTTAACGATATGTTGTTTTTGAAAAATATTGATGAAAAATAGTAGTGTCACAAAAATTTCATGCTAGTTCAAAGGATGATAGGAACTTATTTAATAAAGCATAAATAAATAAATAAATATTCGAGGAATCCTTACTACTGCCTCATGCAGCGTATCCTTGTGACGTACTATGCATCCAATCCATCTAGCATGTCTTTCGGGGATAGTCATAAGCAAGTGTCTTTAACTTAGAACCTAGTCAATAAAATACAAGATCAAATTAAAATCTGTGTTGGTTTATCGATATTCCTTTATTTAATAAAGCATTCGTTAATAATATACAATACAATAATAACATAAATATTTTACAGTAAAAAGACAAACACTTAAAATAATACAATTCAAAGAAACAGAGTAATCAAAACAAAGGTATAATGGAAGCAAAAATAAAAACATAATTACACATACTATAAATAAAGTGTGACATAATGTATGATACATATATAAATATGTAATGAGATCTTCGTGAAGTGCAAAAAAATACATATACAGATAAGATATAAAGCTTTAAAACATGCAAAAAGATGATAGAGCAAGGCACAAAGTATGCGTTTTTGTTCAGGTACAATTTGCTGTGAAATCGCGTCTCTATTTTCAAGTTGGCCGTACTAGCGGGCCGAAGAATTGACTATGTTTAGTACCAGTTCTGGTGCAACTTGACACATGCAAACGCAAGTTTAATATGAACACATAGCTAGTGATACTGCCAACGTAGCAAGTAAAAGTTTTAAAAAGTACCAAGATTACAAAAATAAGATCAAAGTTGACTGATTGACGAGGCTAAAGCCAAGGCTCTTGGCCTCAGGGGCAAATCGTATGGGTGAAAAAGATACGAGATACCAAAGCCACACGAAAAGTAAAATAAGTCAATCTTATTTTAGTCCTGATGGCTACAAATAGAACTGTTGAAGGTTTGAAGATTGATGGTAAGTATGAGACTGAAGAAAATATATTCGCTGTACTCCATAAGTGTTTGTCTGAATACTGATTAGCTATACAACGAGTGTGAACTAATATAAACTACTCATAATCAGTCATGTGCATTTGTCACTTGTGGTCGGGAGATATTCCATTTCGTTTTTGCTTTGATCGATTACCATGAGCTGTGGGGATAGGCGTGTCCGTACGATTTGTGAGAAGCTGCGGCGACTGCAGCCAAGTGTGCTGCTTTTGCGTGGGCCACTTCTGGAGTGTCTTTAAGGTTTTTTCCATCTTCTGTTAGCTCGATGTGCGCTGGTGGTCCGGAGTATTTGGGTGACCAAGAATCGTGGGCTGGAGCCCAAGAATGAGACCATGCTTTAGGGGCTGGGGCCCATTCTTTAGGTGCTGGGGCCCATTCTTTGGGTTCTGGAGCCCAAGCGTCATGAGCTGGCGCCCAATGTTCATCAGCCCAGGGTTTATCTGCTGGGGCTTCTGCTTTGGCTTTCGCAAGTGCTGCGAGATGTTCGGCTTTAGCATGGGCTACTTCTGGTGTGTCTACAACTCTTCCGTCGTGTCCCAGAGGAGCGGGGGCCCATTTGTAGATAGGGGCGTAGCTGTGAGGGGTCCACGCAGCTTTGTGTCCATCGTCATATTCACCGTGGTCTTGAGACTCTGCCAGGCCCTCGCCTTTCCAGCTTCCATCGTGGAGTTCTCCCCAACCACTTGCGGAGACCACCACACCCATGCAGACGAAACTCACGAGATACTGGAGGAAAACAAATAAATCAGTTTAAATAATTTTTAAAACAATTTCTGGGCACCTAGATAAATTAAATAAATAGAAAAATGTTTTTAGTGTGTCCAAATGTTTGTAAATAAGGCTGGATTTCACTCCCTAGGAAGTAAACATTAAAATTAATTCTAACACAGAAGAAAAACCTTTTTAATAACCTTAATAATATCTCTCTAATATCACGTGAAAGAGGACGCGGGTTAAAACTAGTTTTCTGAAAAAAAAAACTTTTATAGGATTCTTACAGTCAAAATATAAATATTTTTTCATTGAAATATTAAATATTTAGATGTTGATAAATTATTGTGCATCCTACATCGTTATTTGCACCTCCGATAAAAAGCCTTCAACTGTTATGGAGAAAGCCTCCACGCTTTTTTGACATATAAAAATAAAAATATAAACCTCTTAGGCCCCGATAAAGTTTTTAATTTTATCAGACCCATTGATTATACTGTTGTATCCGGTTCCGTTATAAAAACCCGCCTTATATTCAAATCAACCAAACACATAGCGTCTATTGTTGTCACAGATAATAGAAATGCTTTAGAAAATGAAAACTAACCATGGAACTACATAATCGTTTGTTGTAGAGGTTTTGAAAGTCTTAGTGCTCCAAAAATGGCGCTATATAAATAATTATTATTCTTAGTGTTCGTTGTTTTTTTGGCGTTCTTATAATTAATTTTTATTATTCCCTCCTCGCACCTATGGTGTATAAGGCATTGCATTAGTACACAAACTGCAGCGTATCTCGATATTTTTTGTTACATGAAGGTAAGATGATCAGTGTCACGCTTCAAGTATCAGTCATGGGACATGAAATGTTCTAGTGTAAATTACGTATGTAAATTAATATTTTATGTCAACCACGTCGCTAATCAAACTCGAGACCTCTCGCGTGGTAAGCCAACGCGCCGACCATTTGACCACGAAGCGGACTTAAAGCAATGTTCATTTGTGTGTCCTCTATAGACTAATAACTACTAAGCCGATTCAAATGCAGATTTTTGGGAAATTATGTTTATAGCTCTTAAAATCTTCAATTTGATGTATAGAAAAAAAATTGGGAGCGTAATTGTTTTATTCATCGACCTACTAGAGCTTTATTAGACGAAAAATATATTTAAAAAAAAATTAAGGCTGTTTTTTTCTTATATAAAAAAGTTTGTAATTGAATTTTTACAAACAATAATCATTTTTTATGGATTCCAAACAAATTCCTTTCTCAATTAATAATTTTTATCCATTTATTACTTTTTACTGGATTTTTAGTAATGCTAAAATAATATGAACTGACATTTAATACATTTTTGAAAATCGTATTCTTAAATAAAGTGCACCCTTGTTGGTGAATAGTGCGGAGTTTGACATTTAGAAAAAAAAACTAAATTTAAATATTTAGTATTTTAGGATATGGAATTCAATCATGAATAAGTACCCAGATATCTAGTACCTACTTATTAACGTAAATATACATCATCATCATCATCTTTTTTTTTCGAAATTCCCTGCCCCAGCATATCCTTGCAATTTATGTAATCCGAAACACAAAAAAATAATGTAAATGTACGTATTAAATTTTAACTAAACACAATAATTGATATCAAATTTCCGATTGTGTTCATTTGATCTATGAGGGTATTAAAAGCAAACTTAGGATTCTCCATTAAAGGAGTTATTGAGATATTTACGAAAAAGGTTGGAAAAATAATTGTGAGATTTCTAATTATGGTACACTAACTCAATGGAGAATGGTAAGTTTGCGGTGTCATGTAGTATAATTGAAAGTTGTTTTTGTAAGATTTAGAGACGGTTTTGAATTACGCTATTTTTTAGGTAGGTAGGTTTTTATGTATAGATTATTTTGGCATCAATGACTAATTTTCCGTTTTTGGTGGAGATTTCTAAGTGTGCTTTTAATACATTCATATATTTCAAATAAAATCATTTCCTACTAAAGTATAAACAAACCTTGCGTATAAACATATATTTTATGCATATTTCAATACAAATACGGTTACCTGCAATTTGCCAAGGAGTTATTGAGATATTTGCAAAAAACGTTGAAAAAAATATTGTGAGATTTCTAATTATGCTTCACCAACTCAATGGAGAATGCTAACTTTGTGGTGTCAAATTTTATAATTGAAATCGGTTTTAGCAAGATTTAAAGACGGTTTTGAGTTACGCTATTATGTAGGTAGGTAGATTTTTATGTGTAGTTTATTTTGGCATCAATAACTAATTTTCCGTTTTTGGCGGAGATCTCGAATTTTGCGTTTTATACCCTCATATATGAGTATATACTAAAATCTAGCAATAGCAAAGCATTAAACGATAAGAACTTGTTAAGTTAAAATAATATAAACAGCTGGTATTATCGACCGATTACGTCACGGCGATCAATCGAAAACATTATGGCTGTATAACTTCGATCGAATTCCAAGATACTCAGAAGGTAATGTTTAAAAGCAAGTTTCTGCAAAATGTCCCCGCTATTTCTAGATCTGACGAGCATGGTACCGCTTTCTCCAGCTAGATGGCGTTATTACAGGAACAAATAAAAAGTTATACAATGCTATTTGATAACAAGTAACGGTAGATTATAATATATTGTGAATTGATCAAGAGTCGCCTAGAGCAGGGATGGCCAATGAGGAAGTTCAGCGCTACGAGAAATTATAACAAAAAATAATAATATCATGTTTTTTTATTACATTTTTAAAGTAATTAAGGTCTATGAAATACAGATGAGTAAAAAAAAATGTTATTTTGAATTCCCACAAAAAAGGTCATTGCATTGGCCATACCTCTAGTACGTCACAATTTATGATAATTTTGAACTTTGTTGCCAACTTTTTTTATTTCTTTTATGGGTTATCGTCACGAATCTTGACGTCACAATTATCAATGCCAAACATGTCGCGTTTTTCTAATGACATAATTTTTATAATTTCTTTTTTAAAGTTATATATCAAAACATTTCTTTACAGTATCCATATTGATTTTTAAAATACCATGAATTATTCTAAATTAATTTTATATATTTTGATCAGTTTTCGTTGTATGTGATATTTCCATATTAGCACAAAATAAAATAATATACTCGTACAATATACACATTAGAAAAAAGTAAAAAAATAGATGAATATCTATTGTCCTTTATGGTACAGTGCAATGTGCTATGTAGAAATATTTTCCAATGTTTGTTAACAATTTTTTGCACCTATCTATGTAGGTAAACCCGTACCAAGATAGATTCAAGTTGTATGTGTATGGTGTGGTACGGTAAGGTATTGGATATAAAAAAAATAAATCTTAAAAAAATATAAAATTTTGAAAAAATATTTTTTTTCTTACACGAAGTAAAAAAAAAGAGTATTGAACTGTATGGAGTTTTCCTAAAACGTATAAAAAAATCGTCATCATCATTCCTTTTTCGCACCTAATGGTGCACAGGGCACTGCATTGGTACACCAATCGCAGATTATCTTGATCATTTTTGTTACATGAAGGTAAGATGATCAGTCTTACGATTCAGGTACCAGTTCAGGGACTATGAAATATTCAAGTGTGGAAACATCCTTTTTTAATAAATATTTCACATGAATCATGTCGGGAATCGAATCCGAGACCTCTTGCATGGTTGGCAAACGCGCTGACCATTACACCATAAGGCCAACTTGAAAAATGATCTACTCTGAAACGTCACGGTCATAAGCCCTGTAAATATTTTGACTTCCATTTTCCCTTCTCAAAAATATTTTCTGCCTTTTATTTAATTGTGTACTGTGTTTTAAAAAAAAACTAGACTGGTTTGACTGCGTTACTAGTTAATAATTATAATATTTGGCTGATTTATATAGCGCCATTGTTGTAAAAAATCACCTCAATTGGTGCTTTGCAATTATATAACTAAACTTACATTCTAACTGAGTTAAACCGATATATTATATTTTCTGATTTAAAATTGAGGGTATGATAAACAAACGAATTGAGATTTTAGTTGGGATCTGAACTGACTGGGACTGTCGATGATTCGTAAGTTTGAAGGCAATCGGTTCCAAGCAGAGGGGCCGGCAACGGCAAAAGCACGATCTCCGAATCTAGTGTTGGATTGAGAGCGCTGGATTTCGACAAGTTTTCCTCTGCCCGAATCAAATGCTGACCTAAGAGTAGATTTTCTTCGACATGTATTTTTCCTAGCGCGAATGTCCGATAGGTATTTCGGAGATCTAAGATCTTTCGTATTTATATTTTTGTGATATCTTCATAGTATCATAATAAGTAATAAGTTAAAGTTCCAATAGCGTACATTGAAGAACTGTTGCAAATAGGTTATGTAAAACATAACAAAAAATCAAAAAGCGCGAAAAATATACAAATTTACTCACAAAATTAACGCTTTTTATTTCATTGTGTAATTTATTTAAGACTTATTTTAACAATCTCGTTTGGTTAAACAATAAAAACGCCCAAACTTAGGCAATGACTTTTAACGTATTTAAATAAGTTTCGGCTTTAAAAAAAAAATTAAGCACTTTATATACATATACAGTTTATATTCATATGCACAAGGGCGGGTAGATTGCCTTAAAGTAATTTATTCCTACCTACCTAAACCGTTCAAATTGAGTAAATCAGTAATATATAAACATATTGTTGGTTTATTTATATTTTTTTATAGAACAAAATATTGATAAAAATACATAAGTAAAAATTGACTAAATATCTACACTATACTATGAAGAGAGGAAAGGGTAAAAAAATGTCGGTTTTGGCTAAAAATTTTGTTTTGGTCGGTCACCAAATATTGTATCTGCACCTTGAAGCTGAAAGGCTGGAAGTCACATTGTTTGCTTAATTTAGTTATGACTGTCGTTTTGTTAATATATTCAGATTCCATTTATGATACAAACATTGGAGTCTTTCGGTATACCACTTCTGAAATAGCTTGTTCTAAAACATCAGTAATAATACTTAAGCTTTCAACTAAATTCAACGGTTTGCTGGTATTAAAGCAGTGGATACCGAATAAATTCCACAATTTTTATAACAAACTACCCCTGACGCAGCGAGGGATTCTGCTCAAGATTAAGTCTTATTATCATAATCAACCAAACTTAACCATTATGTCATTTCTTTTGCCGTTAATTCAATAATTTACTTTGCTTATTTTCACATAATGTTTACTTTCAATTACTGTTTTATGGCTATTAATATCATATCATTAAACATATATTGACACGTTATTTTCATAAATATTTAATGTTTTAATCAATGATACGTAATTAATTGTTTTTGCCTAGATAAAGTCTTATTAAAACATTGTTTTTCCTTCAATATTCTACAATACTTTTTATACTCAAGTCCGGGGGGAAATTAGGGCGCGCGCCGGGAGGCTAGAACAAACCGTCCCATAGTTATTTGGTAGTCCATATTTTAAATGTTTTTTTCCGAAATATTCTTATCAAAAGCCTATAAATAATAAAAAAAAAAACAGCAATAAATTATGTTTTTACTTGGAAAGATACATTTGAAACAGTTTTACAACTTTAAACCGCTCTCCTAAACAATTTACCAAATGTGACTTCGAGCATATCAGCTTTAAGGTATTGGAGCCTTATGCTGTAAAGATGTGACATTTTGTCACCCGCTCGACAATAGTCAATTGGGTATCTCGATTGCTTTGTCATAATGCTATTCTTGAAAACCCGACAATTTAATTTCAAAGACGAATGAGAAAGTGGCAACACTAACAAATCCGTATTTATCTATGGCCTATGGCTCTCCTGTCACACGTAAACTTTAATTGTTTTTTGTCAGACTTCTTCCGTTGAATATTTTGTGTATATGGAATATTACGAAAAAATATAAGAAAATGTTTTACTGAGACACTGCAATATTTTAAATTATTATTTGCCTTTGACATAACACACATCTACATGTAATTAGTAATATTTCATAAGCATTTAATGAATTTTAAAAACATATTGTGTAAATACGAAGAGCGATAAAATAATTTTAAAATCATGTTTCTAGAAAAACTTCATTTGATTATGGAATAAAAATAAGTACAGTTGAATTTGTTGCACATTTGATGATACGTCATCATTATAATATTGATTAGTGTTGTAAAGTTAAATACAGCAAAAATACATACTCGTTATTCAAACATAAATGCCGAGCTTTTTACAAAAAGGAAGTTTGACAGCAGAAGTTACGACGTCGCATTCGATTGTCAATGTCGAGTGCTTTGGGGCACTCGAGATAAAGTCGATTGGCTTTCAATCGACTGCATTTGTATGGGTGGTTCAAGAATGCTGTTACTCGTCGAATTGCGGAAGTTGCATACGATTCTAAAGACGAATGAGACCAGCATAAGGTCCCTGATATTACACGCCAAATAAGTAAAACGGTACCTACAAATATAATTGTTATTATTATTTATTTATTTAGTTCTATGTATTACAAAGTCTAATATATATTTACAACACAATATTTACATCTATACTTATTCTAACATTATTTATCACTATTATACACTTAGTATCCTAATTTATAATATTAACTGTTTCATATGTACATTTTCATTAATTATATTCACTATTTACCACCACTGAGGTATATTTCTAGAATATGCCTCCGTGGTCTGGTCTCCATTATATGTCAATCGCATAAATCACATTGAATCAGTCCAACATCGCTTGCGTCGAAAAGAAGCGTGGATGCTTGGACTAGAGAGAGATAATTATTCTTATGCTGAAATAGAGTCAATGTTAAATATTTCTAGTCTACAAAAACGTAGAACTCATATTGACTGCATATATATGTTCGGCATACTAAATGGTATAATCGATGTTCCATCATTACTGGGACAAGTAAAATTCAATATTCCGACTCGTAGATTGAGAAACAATGAAGTACTGTTCATCGATCAGCATAGAACAAACTATGGCCTAAATTCTCCAATGACCCGCCTTTGTCGTATTGTTAACTCAAGACAGGATCTGGACTTTTTTGGTTTAAGTTTACAACGATTTAAACGAGCACTAAATAAATAGTCCAGATCTTGTCTCGATGTCCCTTATGTTTGTCAATGCTTCTTTCTTTTTTCTTTAAATGTTTTAAACTATTCTTTTATTGTAATATTTAAACCTTATAAATTGTATACATGGACAATGTCCGTTAATAAATAAATAAATTTACACTATTTACTACCTAATATTTTTCACATATATACTTTTTACATTTAATTTTAAATATATTTACATTAATTTAATTTTTTATGCTTTCTGGCATTTCTTCAAATAGTTTTATTCCCTTGTACATAAGGCAGTTCTGGGACATTGCTAAATTAATGATTATATTACTTTTACGCATTGATAAATTAATGAGAAAAAAAATGTGGATATATTTGGATTGTGATATTTTGAAGCCGTGTAAAAAGAGGTTCCAGTAAATTTGATAAGAAAGTTGCGTTTTGCTACACGTGCAATATAACTAAAAAATATATATTTAATGAGATCTGAATAGTCTTTGCCTTTTAAGATAAGGGTTTTTTTATATAGTTTCCTGTAGTTTTTTTTAGACCTAATGGACGCGATAAACCGGTTGGTCTCCGCTGGCCTGTAGCATAAAAGGCTAAATGTAGTCAGCGAGTTTACGCGTTTTTATTGATATGACAATTTAAAGAGGATATTACGACATAATGTGCCATGTAACTATTATTCAATGGAAATAAAAAAACAAGAAAGATTTTAAAGGTGATTTTTCTAAAACCATTAGAAATGTCATAAATCAAAGGAGTGCGGCATTAGTTTGAAAATGTAGAGCCAATGGACAGCGAAAAAACGGCTAAATAGATTTACGACGGAAATGTTGACGAATAAAGAAAACGAGTAAGGCCGAGAAATACATGACATGATCAAACCCGTAAGACGTTTGCTTGGAGACACTTTTCGTATATTGCTCCAAGAGTGCTCAACGTCTTAGATGAACCCATTAAGTTCTCTAAAACAATTACCATGTTTAAGATAAAGTTCCATAATTAGATTTTGTCGAAGGGAAAATACCTCTGTATAAAATAGGTGCGAAGGTTATCACGGTCACTGTGTCAACTGTGTGTTTTGTAGAAAATAGTATGTGTAAATACTAGCAATTTGTACCGTGTCGCAGTCGGCAGTAGTCACATTTCTATTCGTTTTTGTAGTATGTAGTGCTGGGAACATAGAATTGAGAATGGTCTAAAAAACCGCATACGCACATCAAACAGAAGGCGACTCAACTACTCATAAATGAGTAGGTTTACGTTTTGACCCATTAGTTTCTTTGTAGACGTCGCTCAGTACGCAAGTCCAGATTTAAATTCAACTATGCCGTGTTGTGTCCTTTTAAAGAGTAGGAAAACTGCTAGGATCTTAAAGAAACAGAATGCAATCTCATTTCATGTGTAATTAGCAAATGAATGTGTATATAACAAATGCATTTCTTAAAAATTGAATTTTCTTCCCATCTGTCAGATTGTCGAAGAAACAAAATGTAGTGAATTTTTTTACCCTACTTTGCTCATCTAATGAGAGAATTAATAAAAATTAGATCTCGGATTAAACAACTCTTTGGACATTTGACCGACATTATCTTTAAAACATCAAGTATTATTTAACATGATATAAAAATATGCGTTTTATGTAAAATAAAATTTGTTTTATATTTAAAGTTTAAAGTTCATTTATTCAATTACTCTTATCGAATGACCCTTTACTTATCTACTCTGTTGTGTCAATCAATATTTCCGCGTGCACAATAAAATTTTAGAGAATTTAACAAATGGCTTTTTTTTACCTCACATTTGGTTTATGATTTTTTTTCCATCAAGCACCATTACGTTTTGACCTCACGAATGCACGCTGCAAAAGTAGGGCATAGTGGGGGAGTTATTGGACACAGCCCGATGTATTCAAATACGATTCTACGCTCCTTCCGTACTATTCTTAATTCTATGGCTGGGAACCATGTTGAGTTTAATTTCAGCCCGTCGTCTTTGTTTATGTTATTTGGGTTTCAATTATCTCTTTTATTATACGTGTTCTGTAATTACTGAGTTTATGTAAAATTTGTGGATCGAAGGCGAAAAAATATCCGGACGTAGACGGTACTACCTGTTTCCTATATACCAATAAGTAAAACATCGTATGTTAAAAATGCTTTTTTTCGTAGGACTTTTTCAGTGTACAATACAAAATTAAAAAATATAGATTACACAAACATCGCTCTGTCAGATTTAAAATTTACACTAAAAATGCATTATGTAACTTAGTAGACATTATAATAATAAATATGGACATCTCCCTTCCCCCACTTATCCTCTCTTCAAGCATTTTTATCCTAATCCCGCCCAATTTACAATAACTTACTGTTCTTAAAAAAATATTTAAAAATCTTTGATTATTGAGAAATATTTACGAGTACAAGAAAATAACATTTTTACATGTATAAACTTATATGTATTTATTTAATATGTAATATTTTTTCTTTACTAACTTTGTATACTTTGTGGAAATCTGTTATTAGTTCTGAGTTTATACAATATATCTGTTTGTTTACTATAAATATCTATGTAGAACTATTGATTTCCCAAATAAAATAAAATAAAATAAATAAAGTACTCTTCATTTTGAGTCCAGTCCTATTACAAATGATCGGATTTTCACGCACGCGTATTACGGTTCACAAAGTTAAATTGTTTTACAAGACTCAGAGATAAAAGCATCCAACTTGTGTGATGTAAAGAAAAAACTAATCTTAAAACATATTGCATAAATATTTCAAGAGCGTATTATTGAAATTCGGACAAAATTAAAAAACATCTTGAGTTTTAGGTACATATAGACAACTTATATAGCATCATTTTCATATAAGTGAATTTATGCTATACTGAGTTTAATTAGATATTTATCCATTTGTATCTGGTATCATGCCTACTAAAAATAAGTAGATGATATTTTTTTGTCAGCATCTGTAGTGATTATATTCACCGCACGCGCCTGCATGATTTTTTGTCTATGTTTAGAGATCAAGAGTTAAAGAAGGATTATGAAGCTGAAAATTATTGTTTTTAGAACATCGATAGGGACGAGGTTGTCAATTTTTTTAAAGTTCGAGATTAGCAAAAATTTACAAATCTGCTTGACTTCCATACTTTTTACTTTTATTTGCTTTTTATATATATTGATAATTTATATGTTTTTTTGAATAATTTAATTTAGTACGTACTATTATTTGGCATATGATTTATTGCTCCTATTTCTTATATTTCTTACTATAGTATTGAGTGAGTTTCTAGAAAACATATCTCAATTATCATTTCAATTATGCTTTTATTTATATATATTCTTTTTCTGTTGATTTAAATGATACTCTTATTTTGTTTTTTTTTTAAAACTACTTTATTTTAGTATTATTTTGTTGATTTTAATGATACCACTATTTTGTATATTTGATTATGTGCGATTCTTAATTTGTATAATTTATATTTTAAAAATGATCTTTTTTGCATGGTATTCTTTGGAATTTGATTATTTATTACATTTACCTTTTTTTTTTAGATTGTTATTCTATGTCATTATAATTTGATCTAATTAATTTTACTATGTATTTTTATTGTAGCTTGACACAGGTATAGCCTTAAAAGTCTTAATATGTTCATAAATTTTTAATTTTGTAATTTTGAATGAATAAATAAATAAAAAAAAAATAAAAAAATAGATATTGTATTGTTACAAATATGCTTACCAAAGAATTCATGCTGATTGAATATTTCTTATCACGGTCGATCGGTTATTCCTATGGACGCTTCTGGTGAACTCGCTTCTGAGAAAGCCTATTCCTGAGAACACTGCTCTCTGTGAAGATTAACTGCAAGGCGGGAGCTTTATATGTGCAGAGTAGTTATCCACCACCACAAAAGCGAGCCCCTACTCACAACGCCAACTTCTCTACAGATCTACACTGATGCATACTAGTATATGTTGTGATCTATATGCACTTCCTATTTAGATATATGTTGGATTGCGTATGCTGCCCCATGCAAGAATAGAGGACTTGACATATTTTTGAAATTTAAATACTCTGTTCAGTCATCATCATTGTTTCCCTATCGGCGTCAAGGGTGCGTAGGGCAATGCATTAGAAGATAAAAAGCAGTGTAGCTCGATCATCTGTTACACGAAGTTGATTAAGCGAGCTAAGCTATCTCTTCATATAAAAAATGCACCTTCTCTAGCCACCTTCAAGAACCGCCTAAAAAATTTATTTAATGATCATGATAAAATTATAAATAAACTTATCAATGAAACTGCTTGTTTTAGTTATAATTTTTGTTATTTTTTGACCAACGAGCGCTTTTGCCTAAGTAGGCATCTTTAAGACTGGTGAAATGTGTACAACGTTTACAGCTTTAATACTATTTTTAACGTATTTTGGAGATAAGATCAAATAAGTATTTTCACAGGGGACAGAAAACATAAATATTTACAACTAGTTTGCTAAACAGTTTATTTTTGGGAGTTTTTGGACCGAAATTAGGATTAAGCTTTTAAGAGGAAACGTCGATTTTAGTAAAGCAAAATCAGTTTGACGCGCATACATTAGAGTTGGAATATTTGTTTGCCAAAGTAGATTTCAGTGCACCGTGCACCCTGTTCCCGGCACTTACGCTCATTTCAATATCTTTCTCAGTCTTTCCATCCCAAGTAAACATACTTTCCGGATACACGATTTTTTTTACCTGATTCAGAATATCTCCGTTCACACTGATCTCACATTTAGTTATATTTTTATGCCTTTAAAAAACCGTCAATTTCAATTTGATAGCAGGAAAAATAGTGTAAAAATACCTATTCATCAAAATTCTCAGTCACCGTCTATCCTCTTAAAGCATGATCGGCTTTGGACCATCATAAAATATAATATTGTTTGATCAAGTCCACGCTTCGTTTGTCTATGTTTCCATCCTACCCGCCATGATCTACGTACACAAGTGGAAAATCGAAGAATTCGAAGGAGCCCGGAGAGAACGAACAAATTTAAATCCGATTTCGCAACTCGATCTGTGTTTATTGCATATTTTGAAGTCGACGGCTGTTAATTACAATGATTTAATTTAATTATTCATTAACAAACCGAAACGTAATGGCTTCCACAGTAAATAACTAAAAATTATTATTGATGAAGCCAGAAAAACACACTTTTTAGAGTCTGATAAAAAGAAAAGCGTCATACGAAATGTCATATTAAAACGTCCTTTTTTCATTGCGCAATTCATACTCAGAGTCCCGATACAGACATTTACTAAAGAAATATTCCACAAATCACAACTTATGACACCAAAACAATCATACGCTAAAACAATACTCACTTACAGATTCAAAAGCTACTCTTACCCAAATGAAAGACTACCCTTCGGATATTTTTATCTGTTAAGTTATCCATAGTGTTGAAACGGCGCTTTATCTGTTTGGTTTTTTATTGTTTACTTTTTGCAAATTTTGCAACACTTTACAAATTTACTATTATGCTCAATGTTTGTTTTTGTAAATTTATTGATAATTTTAAGTTGCCGGAATTTCACTCGTCCATGTAATTTGTAGCTGTAAGACGATTAGTAATCTAACTTCAAAAGGTAAATGTTATCAACTATCGAATATGAAAATTTAGTAAATGGGGTCTAGAATTCCAACCATCCATGCGCTCAGTAGCTGCAAGACTTGTTATCTAACTTCTATTTTTATAAGTTTGTTTTTTTTTTAAATATCACGAAATCTTTAAACTTTATTGTCAAATAAAAAATAAGAAATGTAAATAGGGGCTAGATTTCTTATTGACTATGCGCTCTGTAGCTGCAAGACGTACTGTAATCTAGCTCCTATATATCATAATTGGAGACGAGGAACAAGAATCCCAACCGTCCATGCGCTCTGTAGCTGCAAGACGTGGTGGGATATTTATTTATTGTACAGCGCCCTTGAGGTGATTTTCACAAAAACGGCGCTATATAAATTATCCAAATATACATATACATAACCCATACAATACATCACATACAAATAATATAATCACTAGATCCTCAACACAAAGACAACTTAAACAAATACAAACTAATCCCACTTTCAGACAAAGGGATTTTGAGTATTATTTAATTAAAATCTATAACTATTTTCCACTATCTATTAAAACAATTAGTAACGAGAAAATGTTCAAAAAGGCTATAAAAAATGGACAGTGGAGCTAGGTAGAAGTAAAATGGATTGTCTCATTCGCCCAAACCAACATTGAATCAACCACTCCACAAGTGTATAGCTTATGTTAATTTTTTTGTTCTTTCATTGTGCGTTTTGTGATATAAATAATATAGATGTCCATAAATTAATTGTAAACATAAATACGTAGTGTTTGAAACTGTCTGAATATTTTGTTAATTATCTGTGTTTATTAAGTTAGTCTTCTTTGTTTATTTTCAAACGTAAAAATATTTAAAACAAGTATACATTTAAAAATAGTATGTTAAGTGTCCTCGGCACGGGACCCCAGTGAGGTCACATGTTTTTTTATTATTAATTTTAGTTTGTAAAAGAAAAAATATGAATAAATAAATAAATTTAATAAATAAAGAATCGAAAAATAAAAAAAGGTTTTATTTTCTTAGCTATTCCTATTCTGTCGGCCACGTGGTGTAATGGTCAGCGCATTTGCCTAACATGCAAGAGGTCTCGGGCTCGATTCCCGACATGGTTGATATGAAATAATTTTTGAAAGATCGTTTTTATACCAGAATATTTCATTTTCCCTAGACATCTGAAGCGTAAGGCTGATCATTTTACCTTCATGTAACAAAAAAGTATCTAGATACGCTGCGATTGGTGTACCAGTGCAGTTCCCTATGCACCATTAGGTGCGGAAAGGGGATGGTGATGATGATATCTCATAAAAATATACGTAATGTTGTACTGAATTACTTTTTAACCGGCAGATTACGCATCTTAAAATTAATTTAGTCTAAACTAAAGTATCAACAATGTTTTGAGTCAGTGTAAATTTTTGTAGACAAGATCTGGGTTCAACCCCTCACGGAATATTGGACCCCCGATCCGTGAGTCCGCGACACTAGCCACGGGACCACAACCCGGTATGTTTTATAAAAATACATATTTAAAAAAAATAAGTAAAATACATTCACGATTCTGAAATATATATTATGTAGTTGTTAACGAATAACGTACTGTAGCGATAACAACGAATTTCATTCTGTTTCGTAAAAGGTTGTAAATATTTGAAGAAAGGAAAGGAACACGGAATATGGACCTACCGTTGATACGATGAGGATGTTCTTCAATTTCGGGCACTGGATGATGAAATTCACCATGAATTGTGTAACAATTTGACATTACAATTTGTAATGTCAAAACGTTGTTTTGTTTTGTTTCAAATCCAAATGTTCCAATTTTGTAAATCTTTCGTCTTGATGTCAGGTAGGTACCATAAGAATGGGCCAAGGGAAGGATGGGAAAGACAGTCAATCGGCCAGAAGTAATATTGATAAATACTGATAATACACGTTAATATTTTTAACTTTAAAAAAAATATATATTAATAAACAATATGAAGGAATAGTTAAAAACAAATTTAATAAAATACCAAGGTTATAGAACGTTAAAAAAGTTTGTAATTATGGTATTGTTTATCTCCAGGTTTGCCCGGCTAATCATTCATTGAAGAGTTGATCAACAGTGGGTGCAATGCAATTCATTACAACACTTATCAACTTCCCATTTGAACAAGATATTAACATAACAATATTAAGTGAGTTATCTTCTTGACAAGAGACATGTGTCAAATATTCACCTTGTTCAAACTTTTCATGAAAGGATATAAATTCATGTACTACCTTGAGGATAATACATGTATGTAAGTCTTCTTCTTCTTTTGCCGCTCCTACTAGAGGTTGGCGACCATCATTCTGAATTCGTCACGGTCTTGGGCCAGTCTAATCAGCTGCATCCGGCAAACCGAACCACTGTCTGAGATTTCTGAGCTCTCTTCTGAGCCTGCTCTCTATTTTTCCTTTCATAATAAGTTGAAGAATGGCATACTTCTCATTACGGAATATGTGACCAAAGTCTGAGGCTTTTCTTTGGTCACATATTCTCTCTAATGATAGAGAAAATCCAAAAGAAGTTTCTGAGATATCTTTACATGAGAGAGTGCGGATGTTATCCTTGGCTCTACCCGACCGAGTTTTTCCAGGGTACGCTTGGCTACAACAGTTTAAAGACTAGAAGGAATGTGTATTTGACTACACATTTTTATCGATTGTTGCGCAGTATTGTCGATAAACCTGAGATTATGATGAGCATTGGTTTGTAGGTTCCTGATAAATACCAAAGACAGCGTCAGCATAGATCGTTTCATATTCCGATATACAGGACTAACTTGCCGATGGTTATGCCTGTTGGAAGGGCTACCGCTATGCTGAACAACATCGCTCGGGATATTGGTCTGTTTCATGTATCCGAAGGGGTTTTCCGGAGCAAGATTCTCCCACTACTTTGACATGAGTCTCTTTCATGTTTTTTTTTCTCTTTTATAATATGTACGTATTGAATGTATGTTTGTAATGTATATGTTATATTTCAATAAATAAATTGAATTGCAATTGAATTGAATTGAATTCTTCTTTTGACAGTGGTTAGTAACTCCCTCTCTTTGTTCATAATACTCAAAACCACTTTATTGAAGACACGATCAGTCCATGATATTCGAAACATTCTTCTGCTCAAAAATGGATAGTGGAGTTGGGTTATGCACACGGATTGATGAGTGGATCAAGCCAAATAGGTAAAATGTGTGTACTGCTTACGAAATTTGGTCTGTTGGTCTATATAAATTGGTTATGTATTTTATGATTATTTTAGTTTATATCGTTAATTATGTTAATGATAATTAGGTTCATTAGATTAATTAGGTTTTTTTTCTATTTATTATAATTGTGTTAACTTTGTTAAATAACTAATTTAAGGCATGTTTCACTTTTTGTAAAATGTTTCCCTCGGCACGGGACACCCCAGTGAGGGAACATTACTCTGTATAAAAAAAAAGAATACAAAAAATGTAAAAATATAAATAAATAAAAAAAAAAATAAGGAGAATAAATCCCCGTAAATGTTAATAAATTTAGTTTGATAAAAATTGACCTACATGGTACTAGGTAATAAACATTTACCGTTTTCCTGACACAACTCTTTTGAATTATAAAAACAGCCTGTACTTGTAGAGTTATCCCAAAAAATATTACTACATTTAAAAATATAATAAATCTATATTTAATGAGTGTCGTGGATTATGGGAGGCTAAGACAATATAAATTACATTTAAATAATAATTTTTATGTATCGTATTATCAGCGCTCGAAATTACTCCGAGTGTTACGTCACAAGTTCTCTTAGGTGAGTTCTCCTAAATTGTGAAATGGCTTCTTGTTAACTGGAAACCTATCACAACACTCCATCATTGGCGGTTTCGGAAAAACTAGTGAAGTCGTTCATAGTAGTTTGTTTTTATTAACTCTTAAATGACTGTGGTAAATAATCCCTTTGCGCGCGGTGATGTAACATCGTGTTACCACAAGTAAAAGACGGAATATTCGCAAGTTCAGAAAATTTACGGTTAAATCATTCCTTTTCCATAATTTATGCGAATTACTACATAATTTAACCCTGTTTTATGAAAATTAATCAAAAATCACAAATACGCCGCTCATGTTCCGAGCGTGCGTCCCTCATCACTATCATCAACCGACTGAAGACTGAATCTGTTTTAGACAACACCCACTGCAGAACACCATCTCTTTCTTCCTTGTTATGACTTATATCTTCGTGTTCTCTCTTGTACAAGGTATCTGTATAGACGTGTTGCCGAATTAGCGGACATTCATTCTTCGCGTAGCAAAGATTAATATTTTTTTGTATTGAATTTAGCATAGTTATACAAATTTTACTTTCCAAATCGGGTGTGAAAATGTCCATTTGAAGATTACAAAAATACGAATTTATCATTTAAAAAATAAGAGAGATGTATCAAGTCTTGTGTCCTATGTCGACTAGTATGACATCACAGCCACACAAGAGTTAAAACCATTTTTGTTTTGTTTTTCATACATTTTCAAATGCTCAAGTTTTTACCGCTCGTAAGAAAACATTTTTCATATCCAACTTTCTGTAGCAATAAACGCCGTTATTAAATCAACCTTTGCAAACACCAAGGTAAATTCAAATGGCTATCAGAGTTCAGATTAGAATTTTTTAAGCAGTTTATCACTGTCCATTTGCTCTACATGTTCAATGCAGAATTTGCGATCTTCATTTTATTCGTAATGCTTAGGTATCTCACCAAAAAAAAAACTATAAAATGCACTTATTCCTTACAAAGAATGTTGAAAGCATAAAATATCTAGGAGTTTGGATTGACTCTAAATTATCTTTTTCAAAAAATGCAGATTATACGAGTAAGAAAATCGCAAAGAAGGTATCCCTGTTAGGAAGGATAAGGAATAAATTAGACATTAAAACCTCTCTGCTGATATTTAAAAGTATTATCGTTCCCCACATTTATTATTGTTCCAGTATTTTATATTTAAGTAATGAAGGAGATCTAAAAAGACTCCAAATAATACAAAACAAAGCGATGAGGATAATATTAAGATGTGGGAGACGAACAAATGTTAAGAAAATGATTCAACTTCTAGATATCATGACAATTGATCAAAGAATCAAATTCAATGTTGCCAATGAAATAAACAAAATTATTAAAGGAATAGTTCCGAGGTATTTTCAAAATAAACTAAAAAATAATGAATTCTTTCATAACTATGCAACAAGAGGATCTAAAAATATAAGACTGGAAAAGAAATCAAAAGCAATGTCCCAGAACTGCCTTATGTACAATGGAATAAAACTATTTGAAGAAATGCCAGAAAGCATTAAAAATGAAATTAATGTAAATATATTTAAAATTAAATGTAAAAAGTATATATGTGAAAAATATTAGGTAGTAAATAGTGTAAATAGTGAATATAATTAATGAAAATGTACATATGAAACAGTTAATATTATAAATTAGGATACTAAGTGTATAATAGTGATAAATAATGTTAGAATAAGTATAGATGTAAATATTGTGTTGTAAATATATATTAGACTATGTAATACATAGAACTAAATAAATAAATAATAATAAAAAAAAAAAAATTATAAAAATTAACAGACGGATTATGCACACAAAATAATGTTAATGCCATGAATTTTAATTGGTGAAGTTATAATGCAGGTACACTGGGGTTGTCCCTACACATTATCTTTTCCTGTACATTTTATAAAAAGTGAAAAAAATATATAAATCTAGTATTTGAGATGGATAGTTATAAATGTAGTTTTTATAAACAGTGTATAATACTATGTGTTATGTTTCTAATATTATGTTTTCTTACTGTTTTTAATTGTTTTAACTGATATTATATTCTGTGACAAAAAAGTTTTTTTTTATATGCATTATACAGTGTTAGGATCATTTATACAAAACTAATAATTTTCTAATAATAAGTAAAGGCTAAACATTAAAAAAAAAACAATTCGAAAGAGGTACAATAATACTTCGTGTGTTGGCGGTGTACAGTAAGGGAGGATTCTATTTTATAAAAATATTTATTGTTTAATTGCAATGTATAAGGTCAGTTTCTATTCTTAAAGGTAAGGTTCAGTGCTATACAAGTTCCTGACGTCACTGCAACCTGCAAAGATCTATTATGACTAGTCTTCGTGAATAGTTCGCATCCTCCAAGCCCAGGTCTTTAAAGAGCCTGGCTATTAATTGTCAGAAGGACGAGAGTTATCATTTTGCTAAATCCCCCCCTCAAAGCCCAGATTTGTAAAGTATATAAATATATTTTTATGAAAAATGAAAATCAAGTTGTAGTAGAGTGAGATTTGAACCTGGGATCTTTGGTTCGTGCGTCCACAATACTACCACGGGACAACAGCCCGGCTCTCATTACATGATGTAAACAATTATAAAGAGTGACCGGTCGATCAATTTTATTTAAACTGTATGTTATCTTTGTACTATTCTGTCATTTTCCAAAGTACATTAAAAACAAATGCATTCTGCAAATAAATCATGTCTTCGTAATATCAGCATTTGTTTATTTGGTTTTTCTTTTATTTTTCTTTTCTCTTCTTTTCCTTTTTTTTTATTTTGTCTTAAAATAGTACAAACATAATAAATGAATGTCCTAATATTAACTTATATCTAATTATTATTAAAACATATACTAATTATTAACATTTCTAAACAATATTTATTTATTTACCTTTTTGTACATAATGTTATTTGTACATTGACGGGCTTATTGCCAAATGGCAATTTCTTCCAACCAACCAATAAAATAAAAGTTTTATTTTTATAATTCAAGTCACAGAACATATTCAATAGAAAAAAAAAGATTGAAAAGTAAAAAATATGTAAAAATAGAAATAAACGTATTTGTTTATAAATTACCTTAAATCAAAACTATTACTCAATGGAAAAAAGGAAAAAAGCGGAAAAAGGAAAAAGGAAAGGAGGAGAGATTA
>NW_028280115.1:0-26748 GCF_059751315.1 Micrasema longulum | reverse complement strand
TCCTTTGTCGTATTGTTAACTCAAGACAGGATCTGGACTTTTTTGGTTTAAGTTTACAACGATTTAAACGAGCACTAAATAAGTAGTCCAGATCTTGTCTCGATGTCCCTTATGTTTGTCAATGCTTCTTTCTTTTTTCTTTAAATGTTTTAAACTACTCTTTTATTGTAATATTTAAACCTTATAAATTGTAAACATGGACAATGTCCGTTAATAAATAAATAAATAAATAAATAACGGCTCTACTCGGGGTCCCTATCAGGACGCCTACAGCTGAGGTGTTTGAACGAGTAGGTGTTCTGAACGTCAGGCAGCTGTATGCTGAGGCACTTCTCGTTCACACTAAAAATAAAATTTACTATACGAGCTATGAAACGCGTCTTAAAAGAAAACAGCCATACATGGCACCTAAAATGACAACATCATTTGGTCGAAGGAGTCAAATATACCTTGGACCAAGATATATAACAATATACCATTTGCCACAAAATCAGATAAATATCTTGAGCAATTGAAACCATTTGTAAAGAAATGGCTACTTGATTTGGGTCCCGAGAACTGTCTCGAGATAAACACCCCACCAAAGCAGTAAACTTGTTAATATATCAACAATATTTTGAGTTTGTCCAAATTTTTGTAGACAAGGACTGGATACAACTCCCTGGGGAGCTGTTCATATTAACATATTATAACAGATAGAAATACATTATATATGTTAATATATCTGTGTGGATTTAAATGTGAATATGTAATATTTTATATGTATTTTATAGATATTTTTTAGACACTATAATTATAATATATTAAATCATGTAAATGAATGCCTCGACACGGGTTGTGCAGAGTGAGGTATTCATATTTTTAAAAAAAAGTTTTATGTAAAACGTGAAATAATAAATAAAAAAATTCTGTACATATCGGCAGTTTAGCAGCTATCTGCTTTCTATTCATTAATTTCTAACTTGTGTTTATAGTCTGCATTACGTGATGGGTTAAACAGCCCGTAAAGTAATGCCAATACAATACTTGTATTTGTCGAGTTTCCTCTCTACCTGTTATCTGAGCTTGTTGCCCTGGTGGCCGGGAACCCGGAACTGCCCGGGGAAGGACTGCGGCTTGGCCAGCACATCGCCGGACTCCCCGACGCTGCGGCTGGAGCTGAAGGTCTTCCGGCGCTTGTGCTTCTGGCGGGAGCCGCTGCTCGACTCGGAGGGGCCGTTCTCGTCTCCGTGGAGGCCAAACGTCTCAGGATTTATTTCTGGAAATTTTCCAATCATTAACACACTTTATGCGGGGAGGGTAGAAATACCCGCTAAGCCGGCTCCACTTTAAAGGCAAAAAAGGTAGGTCTATTAGATTATTTCGTCTAAGTATTTTATGCCAATGCTTCAAGATGCTCCGAATTACACACACATCTCTAAAGAGTAAGAGATAAGGTGTCATTTTAAGTTAAAATTAAATTGATATTCATTTAATTATTCAGTAATTACGATCGCGATTCTTTCTCCGTCTTGCCGAGAATCGCTCCCAACAGATTTCTGAAGACAGCCGCCCTCGGTTCCTTTGATTTGTCTCCACGACAAACTTCCTAGCTCCTTCTTCTCTTTTTTGAGGCGTGAGTTTTTTTCCGGTTGATTTCCGATCTTCTGTAGAGAAAATCTTCCTCAATCACAGAAATCGCCAATAACCAGATGATTTTTAGTTATCCTCGTCGCCAGTTATAATGGCGAAAAGAATCCTCGTTCCAGTTGTAATGACTTGGTGGCCGAGGAAATGAAAGACTCGTTAAAATAAAATAAATAAAACAACTTTGTTTTTAACCACTAATTTTTATTTTCCACCGACCGGTTTCAAAGCAAACAAGCTTCTTCGTCAAGGTTTACGTAACTAATGAATTGATTCCTTTTTTATTTTTATCGTGTTCACTAAATACTACACATGGACTCAATAAATCAAGTGGTTTTTTCCTTACACGGGTGGTGATTTGATATCACTATTTTCAATTTTCAATTAAAAGAAATATTGTTTAATTGGTTATTAATTATTATTTTCTTATTATGAATCGCTTTTTTAATTTCTAAGATTTCTAAGTTGTCTAATTTTAGTATTTTATTTACAACATGAAGTACTTTTAATCCAGTGTCTTTATTGAAGTTTTGATTATTTTCTATCATGTGATTTGCGAATTCAGAAAAATTACTATTATTTAAGCATCTTAAGTGTTCTTTTACTCTAATATTAAAGTTTCTTTTAGTTTTTCCAATGTAGATTGAATCGCAATCATTACAATTTAATTGGTATATCCCAGATTCGTTATATTTATGGACTTTGTCTTTGTGATTTTTTAACAATCTTCCTATATTATTAGTTGTGTAGAAAGCCGGTTTAATGTTTGATGGTAGAGAATTAGATAATTGTTTCGAAAAAATGTCATTTCTAAAAAGAATCCGCCTCCATTGTTTAGGTTGGTTTTTTAAGATTCATTGATTACTTGGTTCCTACTGAAAAGCATATTTAATATAAGTTCGTAGACGCTAGCTGATTGGCGACAGAAGTGATAGAGCGAGACTGGCGCCATGCACTGGCTGATGCCCTACGGTTTCCCCTCTCCGTAAGGTATCTCCACCATCTTTTGTGCATCGGCGCCATCTGTAGAACTTCTTTGATAAAAATTTCTATTACAATTTATGATACTAAAAACACTAAAACGTATTCCTATTCGCCCCAGAATACGGAACGTTATTTTTTACTCGCTCTCGTAGTTTGTAATGAAACACACAATACAATATTGTTACCATCGAAATTAGTCTCCAACGTCCCCAACTTGTTCTTCTGGTTGAACTCCAGTCTCCAGAGCTGCGTCTTGGCCATGGGCTGGCACTCTGCGGCCACCAGCTGGTCGCCACTCTGCAGCCCCTTGGTGTCCAGGCACAGGTTGCTCTCCACGTGGAGGATCTGGTTAGTCTTCAGGAGCTTCCAGACCTGGAGGAGAAATCAAGTTATTTATTCAACTTCAAAGAAGTTCAATGCTGCCAAAACCGGGCTGTAAATTCCTATCCAGGCAGAATTAAAAATACAGTACGCAAATGCGGAGAACGAATCTATCTAAATAAAATAACTGACCTGATTTTTGTGTTTCCTATGGCAGTCATCCATTACTACTTCATGGACCGCGTCTTCATCCCTGCAAAGACAATTTTAGAATCAAATGTATACAGCGAAACCTCTAGCGCGCAGGACAGAACAATGAAACAATACAACAATTCAATGGTAGTTCACATTTGGAATCACAAGTTCACGAAAACACTGTGAGACCTACAAATTTTGGTTCACTGGTCCCTACAACATTACTCGAATAACAGTTTATTTCTTCTAATCCAGGATTCATTTCAAACAGAAAGGATTGCATGAATCATTTCTCAAAGCATCATTATACTGCATGAAAATGTTTAACGTACTAGTAAGGCTTGTATCATAAACCCAGCCTCGGTTAAAACCAGCTATCTCTGCCTAGTAAGACTAATGAGTGATGGGTAAAATCCATAGACATTGACACGGGTTTTCTGATCGGTTGACCACAATGTAAAGGTTGCCAGCATAGAATTACAATAGTCCAGAAACCGCGAACGCACGCAGAACTGAAGCCAACAAAAATACTTATAAATGAGTAGTTTTACGCTTTGGCCATTAGTTAGTAGACCTTGCGCCGCTTAGTACACAACTGTTGAGTCGTTTTTTAGTGTCGAAATACTTCTGGGATTAAAGGGAATAGGGTAGGATCACATTTCATGTGTAAGTAGTGAATTCACAAATAATATTTTTTAAGAATTCTATTATTTTACCAGTTTTCCAGATTGTTTAATAAAATAAGGTGGACATTTTGTTAGAATTGCCAGGGCAGTTGAATTTTTTACTCGGCTTTAATAAGCCTTAGTATAATATTAAACAGATTTACTTAATTATTATTCAATGTTTTTTTTACATTTGTATAATAAAAGTACCAGTTTTTTTAATAGTCCAGTCAGTAAAATATTTTTAGTTGTAAAACATGACATAACACAAAATAATCTTATTTTGGTGTTATGTCATGTTTTACAACTAAAATTTTGGTGTTATAAATATATTGCTCGCGGTTTGGCAACAATACGCGGCAAACTTTTGGGCACAGTGCGATGTGTGCAAACTTAATTCTACGGTTGCCAAATTCAAAATAAGCAAAACCTCAAACAAATAGACGATTTCAGTTACCTTTTATACTGTATGAGAGCACATTTCTCTTCGGTACGTAGTTCTCCGTGCATCGTCAGGCTCATGTGTTGGGAGGCATACAGGATATCGTGACAGGTGTACACCCCCAGGGCTGCGAAGGATTCGTCGGTACTGGCTCCCATAGTGTCGAAGCACAGGTGCTTGGAAGGATTCATCATCCTGCGAAGAGACGTATTATCTACAGTATTATAATAACGTTCGTCCGCACGCAGCTAATAAGGTTCTACTATTACAAGAATTTGAAAATTACTACCTCCCAGCTATGCTCGATTGCCAGAGATATTCCCGCATAAACTTGAAAATATTTTAGTTGGCTTTGAACCGCAATTTATTATATATACACCCAACAGGCATTTTTAAGGACATATGTATGCATAGAAAATTGTTATGAAAGAAAGTAGAAAGACACAATAGTATAAAGTAGACTTGGTGGGAGTGGAAGCGGAAGAGAGGTGTTTATAATTGAATTTGATTCAGTGATCGTTTGAAAGAAGACAACTCCTTATCAAAGAAATCAAGACTGGTATGTTTGTTGGCAGACCTAAGAATTCTGAGCATAGGTGAATAACAAAAAATAATATCAAAAATATTATTAGTAACTATTTTTAAAATTTGAAAAACGCGCCAGAGATAATTCGGTTAAGTAATATATTGTACCGATCAGCGCGCCCATATCGGCCTGGGTCGGGAGAAGCGCGAACTACAAATGCCTTTTTCTTCCATATGAACATAACGCGTATGCGGGAACGAAATGTGTATGTGTGGGTTTTATTTCAGTTGTAATTACGCGTGTATGTGTAAGCTAGTAGGCAGTGCTTTCCGAACGTTGGTAGGTACATTGTTTTAGAAAGAACAAACGAATACGTTACTGGCATCAAGCGTTTTTTTTCGATTATAATTTAATGAAAGACAGTCATGTCGAATAAATGACCTCAAATTGGTTTCTATTATAATTATACAATCGAGAGTATTTATAAAGGTAATTTTTTGGAACTTATTGATTTGCTAGCTAAATGTGTCGGTATCTTGGAAAATCACTTGCAATTATCTAGTAGTGCATTTACGGGAATGTCAAATAGAGCCTAAAATGATTTAATTTCGAGTGTAGCAACCATAGCAACTGTAATAAATGAAAATATAAAAATATTTAAAAGAAGGATTTAGTAGCAATATATTATATAAATTATATTAAAAATAAGAAATATATCATATAAATTTAGCATTTTTTTGGATATTTGATGTAGCTTAGGTAATTTCAATATTAACTACAACATAGTGATGTTTTTTGTTGATATTTCTTGATAAAACTCCATAGTTAATGATTATGATAAAATTATAAATAAACTTATCAATGAAACTTCTTGGTTTAGTTTTACTTTTTATTATTTTGACCAACGAGCGCTTTCGCCTAAGTAGGCATCTTCAAGACTAAAATAATAAAAAGTAAAACTAAACTAAGAAGTTTCGTTGAAAAGTTTATTTATAATTTTATCATAATCATTACAACATAGTGATTCAAACTAATGTGACAAGTGAAGGAAACTGTTTGGTAAAATTGATTACTTATACTATATAAAACAGACTTTTTTTCAACTGCCTACCCTAGTTAAAAACTCTGTGCATGCGACTGCATATAATACAGTCTCTAGTAACAAAGAAAAAACAAACATATTGAAAAACTTACCTGCAAAAATGAAGAAAAGTCTACCATCCTTTGTAAGAAGCATTAAGGAATGACATAATATATACATTAAATTATAGTATTATGTTTATTTTAAATATTAAAAAAAAAATACATATTGAAGTTGCATTTACTTTTAGATTAATGTATCGTGGGGTAATGAGGAAGTTCAGTGCTATGGGAAATTGGATATAAAAATGTTTTCTTGCATGTGTTAAAAATTAGAGCATTTAATGAGGAATTCCACTGTTTTCTAATTTATTTATTTTCTATTAGCGTACTATTTAACTAAGCAAAAATATTTTTTTAAATTTTTTTTTGTGCGTTATTTACAAAGATATGATTTTTTAAAGTTACATTTATCAAATACCGCGCCAAATGACTGTAATCAGTGTGTCACTTTTCAGTAGTGACGTCATGAAACTGTCGGCGTTCTTACTTTCACTGACCTGACAAGAATCTATGGAATATTGCTTTGATTACTTCATTTAGTTGATCGTAATTTGCTCATTTCTATGTTATGGTTGTTTTTACGAACGTTTCGATTTAGAAAAACCTAGAAAGTTGACATAATCTCTGGTTGAAATGTCAAATCGTACAAATTATGCTCTTTTTTTTCTATGGTTAAAACGTTGCGGGGGCTTAAAGCGGAAACCGGAAATACTACACGTTGATATAAGGAGTGACGTCATTATTTACGATTTTAAAATGAATATGATTTTTAACATTTTTTATTTATTTTTGCGTGCGTTTTTGAGATATTTCATCCTACTCCAAAATTTTTTAATATTCACGTCTACACGAAAACATTTTTTTTATTTAATTCCAGGTCGGGCTGGAATTCCTCATTGCAAGGCAAAGTTTCTCAAAAAGAGAGCCATAAACCGCATTCAACGGATGGCGATTTTAAAATTTGAAGGTGTCAGGTAAAAAACTACAGTAAAATCTCGTTTTTACGTTCCTCAATTTTTGTATTTTCCCGCTTTTTAAGCCGAAATGTTTACATCCCATTTTTTTCTATACATTCTCATTTGAATAATCCCCCCAATCAACGTTTTTCAAGTTATTCATAACCCCGGTTTTGCATTGAAATTTTTTCAAAACTCATTCGATCTGTCGAAAGACAACAAACTGCGCGCCGCCGCGTGAATGGAGAAAGTAAATAAAAAAATGTGCAAATTGTCTCAAACTGAATTCAAAGTAGGTGCAGTGTAATTGACCATTGTGTTTAAGTGTCTAATTTTGTCATTTTACTAAATTGTGACATGCGGTTGACGCACGTTTAGGAAGAAAGTCTTTAAATCAATAAATTACGATGCAGAAAGTGAAAAAATTTGGCAATAGAAATTTTATTTGAAATTATAAACATAATTTGGAAAGAAGATTGTTTAAACAGTTATCATAAAAGTGTGAAACATACTAAAAATGTGATACCATATAAATAAAATTTCCCAATATTTAAGGGAAAAATTATTGTATGCATTTTGAACAAATACAAAATTTTATTTTCGTGTTTTTAAGGTTAAGTACCTACATAAAATTATTTTATACATGTTTTTCAAAAATTCAATAAAAAAAAACATAATAGTATTGATGGAAAAAATTCAAAATATTTTTTAATAAATCATAGGTAATTAATTCATAATCCCCAATGATGACAGTTTTTTACAATTTTTATGCTGTATATTTAGTAGTCTAGTACAATAACTATATTTTTATCTAATTTCATTTTTTCCATACATTTTTCATTTTCTCACTTAAGCGTTTTCCTCATTTTTACACTTTTTTTTGTTGCACCCTTGAAAAACGTAAAACAGAGGTTTTACTGTATTCGTAAACAAAATAATTGTCCTAAATTTTTTTTAAAATTTGAATAAGTTTTGTAACTAACCTTCCATGACCGATGACATTTTCTCCGGGTACAAATTTCTCCGGATAAACATTCTCAAGGTACCATTTGAAGGGCTTACAGTTGAGTTTTTCCCTCAGCACCTTGCGGTGGGCGACGTCTTCTGCGCTCACGACATCCTACAAAAACCAAAAACGAATATTGGCGATAAATTTACGAGAAAATAAGAAAAACTCCAATTAAACAAACCATCGCATCGTTTGCGTACTCCGAGTCGCACAATAGGAGGGAGTTCACTTCTAACCCTCGGACAGGTGGTATTAATTTGCATAAAGTAAAGCCCATCCGTATGATGAATAAGAACGGTACGAGGACGCAGCCTTGCCTCACTCCAGTGGAGACCCCGAACCAATCACTTTATAACAGCAAAAATCTTGGATGGAATTCCGTACACATCTGAAAGTGTCCAGAGATGGTCGATGCGGACTATCAAATGCTTTCTCATAGTCCATAAAACAACACGTAGGGGTCGAGTTTATATATTTACTTTCTTAATGTCGACAATGCTTGCCCCAGCTTTGCATACTGCACGAATCTCAGCATTTGTACTCCTCTGGTAAATGTTTTTTTTTGTCATTAATTCACTATACTTGTCCAAACCAACGCAGCACCACTTTCTTAATTTGATCGGTAATATTTCGGCTTAAAATAAAATAAAAAATACAAAAACACAGAATTTCCTCAAAGTTGTAACCTCAGAGTAATAATGCGTAACTTAGAGAGAAGCCCTAACACTATGTTTCATAGAAAGCAAGCGATGTTGGTTTGTTGGCTAGCAACCAATTGGTGGCCATTTTGTTTTATTTGACAACATAAACATAACGGTTCGATCGGATGCTTTTGTAGCTGTGCTTGGCTTTGTTTGTAAATAACTTGGATATTTACGTTATAATAAATAAAAATCGACTATGGTGAATTGGAGTATGTTTGGTTGCAGCAGTAGGAGCGTCAAAGCTGTTAAAGGAGTCAGTTTTCACAGGTAATTGATTCTGAATATGTTCCCATGATTTACATTGATTTTTGGCATTTATTGTCCCAACACGTGTATTATGTTGCTTAAAAACTTTCCTTATATCAACATATTTACTTCAGAAACTATTTTTTCTCAATTTAGGGGATAAATTTGTGAATTAAAGTATGTTTACTGTTGAGAATGAGAGTTGATTATAGGCAATATATCGGGGCCGCACTAGGCATCCATATAATGTTTGAGTCTTTATCGAGTAGAGGTTGATTAAAATTTTACTCGAAAATAGCAACGTTAACCTTGAAATCGCATCTAAAATGACATGTTCAAAATTCAGGCCGCTACGACTCGCCGTTTCGGAGATGAAACGGACAAACAAACAAACTCAACACCGGACTTTGGTTCCATGGAGCTGGGATTTAGGTATCAATAAATATAACATAAATATATTGTGAATAAAATGAATAAAAAAATAAACACAAACATGTATTTTCAGTTTTATAAAATAAATATAGGCGAATTATAGAAAAATAGATTGGAATAACTCTGCAATGATAAATACACAGGTACATATTTAAAAGTAATGATAATGCAAATTAATATCCATTTGGCAATTCTCAACCTGAGTATGGCCCATTGTTTTGCTGCGAACTGTAGCTAACTTAATACCCAATAGTCATAGAACGGTTTTTCTACGTTTGGGCTCCTCTCTAGGTTACGCATCATTACTCTGAGGTTGTAACACAATAAAATTCAAAGAAAGTAAAATATGCCTCTTTGATGTTTTTCTACTTGTAATGACACTATATCGATGGTTAATTGCCTATTTATCGTGACCAAAATTTCACAGAAGATAAAATAAAAATAATTTATACTATTTTTTATGATTGGGCATTTATTTTTTTTATTTTAATAATATAAACACAGGGTTATAAGTGTCCATTTTATAAATTCATTCCCCTTTTCGAAATTGAAGACCTTGTTTCAAGAACCTCAAATGACACAAGCCAATAACATTTCAGGAGAGTGTTTAAACCACGCTGTGAAGAAAATTACCTGTAAGTCTTGTCTCTCTTGGAAGAAGTATTTGGCATAATCGTCCATCCAAACCAATGCTAACCGAGCTGTGTTTATTCCTGAAATACAAAACATTACTTATATCATTAATCAAAGTTATAAGCAGCAATGCGCTTTACATTGGTGGATACAAATAAGTATATTTTTTAAAAGTATATTACAATTCACCAATACCTAGACTACACCGACCAGCGGCCAGCGGCTAGGTAACGAGTTGTGAAGTTGATATATTTCATCTGTCTTTATATAAATATAGGTTAAGTATTCAAAAGGTTATAAATTAATTTGTATAAAATTTCTTAATATTGTTCTTTATTTACTATTTTGTTTTCTCATGTATCTCTATAATAATGTATAAACTTATATGTATGTATATGTATGTGTGTATGTTTTCATATGTTAATTTATTAAATATTTTTCTATGTACCCTATACCTATGTTGGTACATTTCCTGATTTTTACTTATTATTGTATCTTTTAGCTTTTCTTATGTTATCTTTAATTTTAACTAAATTTACATACTTATGTTTCACTGCTGCACTTGAATGTAATTTCTAATATATGTAAAAGCCCGTAGGGCGTGTAAATTATACACAAAAGGAATATGTAAGACCTTTATTGGAGTACGGATTTCAAGTATGTATTTACCCAAGCCGTTCAGTTTGAGAAAATTATAAATACATGGACATATTGAATCTTACAATTTTATACAAAAATTAAAAGCAAAGATTAGCAAAAATAAATAAATGCAAAAAAAAAAAACTATACTATGAAGAGAGGAGAGGGGATGGATTTACAGGGCTTATGACCTATCATTGGCTGGTTTATTGTTTTCAGGCGTTGCCTAGTAAGTGACTTGGTTCGGCCAGATGAATCTCACCCACATAATAAAGGTTTCAGCTCCTTTACTTCACAAAAGTCAACAGATGGAAGAGTTGAGGAAATGTGGATGTTTAAACATGGGCAGAATGGTGAATGTTACACAGTGTGTAAAGTGGCCACTTAAACCAGCCAATGACAGGCCATAAGCCCTGTAAATGCCTAGACTTCCATATTCCCTTCTCAATAACGTTTTCCCTCTGTTGCAATAAATTTGAATATAAATATATTTTTTCATTTTTTTTTTTCATTATAAACAATAATTAGTTATAAAAATAATGTGACCTCACTGGGGTTACCCGTGCCGAGGACACTTAACAATATACTTTTAGAAATATTTTTACATGTGAGAATAAACAAAGAAGACCTTATACAGATATAATTGACAAAATGTTCAGACACTTTTAAACACAATGTATTTATTTATCAAATATTTTTTTTTCTTCAAAAATAAATAAAAATGGTTACCGTGCGTGTCCAGATCATTGGGGAATTTGTACGGATGGAATTCTCTAAAGACATGTCCCACTCTAGAGCAAGGGATTGTCTCCAGACTGCCCCCACCTAAAACATAATAATTTATCTTTGAATAAAAAAATCTTTATAAAAAAAAATAAAACAACTTTGTTTTTAACCACTAATTTTTATTTTTCACCGACCGGTTTCAAAGCAAACAAGCTTCTTTGTCAAGGTTTACGTAAACCTTGACAAAGAAGCTTGTTTGCTTTGAAACCGGTCGGTGAAAAATTAGTGGTTAAAAACAAAGTTGTTTTATTTTTTTTATTATAATGAATAACCACAAAGTTAGTGCTTCAAATATAAACATTATTTAAGAAAAAAATCTTTATTTATTTTAACATTTTAATACAGTTTACATACATAGGTACACATAAGGGTGGGCATATTGCCTTAAGGCATTTTCTTCTTAACTGCCCAAACCATTCTATTTGAGAAAATCAGTGGTGTGTATTTTGTATGCATGTACATATTTACTTTTTTCAGAAATAAAAATGTACAAAATATCTACACTTAACTACGAAGAGAAGATTTTATTTAGTGTTTATTTTTGTGTTTACTTCTGTAAAATTTTCATCTTTTATAAAATTTCTATACGTAACTAAGACTAAACATGCTGTACATATGTATATAAATAATTTAATTCTGCCTTAGAACTGCTACCTTAGAACCGGCATTTACTATAACTAGTGAGGATAGACAGTGTCCAATATGATTGCTTATAATTTAATTGAAAGTAATTTAAAATTTAAAATTCAATTTCAATTTAATATAATTTGAAATTTAATTTTAAAATAACTTTTATTAATTAAGAATTTCATTTAAATTTTATTTTATTTTAATAACATTATAAAATAGTTGAAATTTAAAATTAATTAAAAAATATTTTAAATTTTATATTATTTTTATTTTAATTTAATTTTTAATTTAATTTAAATTTTAATTTAATTTAAATTTAGTTTAAAATTAATTTTAATTTAATTTTAATTTAATTTAAATTTAATTTAATTTAATTTAATTTTAATTTTAATTTTAATTTTAATTTTAATTTTAATTTTAATTTTAATTTTAATTTTAATTTTAATTTTAATTTTAAGTTTAATTTTAATATTAATATTAATTTTAATTTTATTTTTATTTTATTTTGTTTTATTTTATTTTATTTTTATTTCATTTTATTTTTATTTTTATTTAATTTCAATTTGATTAAAATTTAATTTTACTTTTAATTTCATTTAATTTAAATTGAATTTTCATTTAATTTAATTTAAAAATAAATTTTAATTTAATTTTAATTTTAATATTAATTTTATTTTATTTTATTGTATTTTTACTTCATTTTAATTTAATTTAAATTTGGTTAAATTTTATTTTAATTAAAATTTAATTTAATTTAATTTAAAAATATTTTAAAATTTTATTTATATTTAATTTTTGATCTAATTTAATTTCACTTGAATTTAATATTTATTTTATTTTTATTTAATTTCAATTTGATTCAAATTAAATTTCCTTTTTTATTTAATTTAATTTTGCATTATTGTTTTATCTGCTTTAGTCAGTTTCCCATAATAAGGTTGTTACGGACGTCAAACGGAAAGCGGCCCTTGTAGGGACCGCCCCTGCGCTATATTAAAATGTTTAGACTTAGGGATCTCGGTATGTGTTAGAAATGAGCTGCCCCTCCAATAAAGACTAGTATTTGTCACTTTCGGGGGTGGCCTTTTCCATACCGAGACATTTAGAATAGGCATTTAGTTACAAATTAGTTTTAAGTATATTTTTGAATGTGCATCGTTTCGCGCTGCGTTGCCGCCGCAAGAATGCCGTGAGAACTGGAGGGGGTAGTGCCTATATACGTGGAGGGAGGGAGACGGATGGAGCGGGCGTGCGGCCTTCTCTATCGCTCTCTCTCTCTCCGCGCGGCATACGACGGCTAGACCCGCTCGGCGGGGTGAATGGTTGGGCACGTAGCGCGAACGGTATATAACGTGTACAAATGAAAATAAATGACACTTCTTCTCTGACGTTTAGCTTTTACTCATCTCTACTCGCTTCTCCCCGACCCGGCTTTCTACTCGATTCTTCTTCACTTCGCTTGACACCTTCGCTTCACCCTGGACTTGGATTTTGGACTTCTCTCCCTACGGATTCCTGACCACGGCGAACCGGCAACTTCAACCTGAAATAAGAGGCCCTTCTGAGGACATCTCCGGCCCTGACGAGTTAGACAAGATCGCCTAGCCTCCGCTGCCTTACAACCAGTGGATCGGGACGTGTGCGTTAGTGACTGCAGCGGAACCACAACACGACGCCGGTAGCGCGTTAGCTACATTGTTGGTCCTTCGAACCGGATCTGCTGTCGTCACACGAGTGATCATCTACCTGATGCCTGCTTCTCTTCGGTCTGGAAGAAACGCCGCCATGCAGGAAGGACGCGCCGAATCCGACTCCGGTTCATCGACTTCGGCCCAGACGACAACGGAATCTACCGCCCACTCAAGAGAGATGCGAGCCATGCAGCAGCGACTGATGCAGGACATGACGGCCGGGATGGTTGAGATGTTCAAGGAAATGAGATCTCAGCTCCCGCTCATGTTGGCCGCTACTACAACCCCAGAGAAGACCACGACGCCCGCCGGAGCGAGCGCCGCGGCGGCGGCGCCTACCTGTGCACACCTTGGGTCGTTGGAAACGACCCAACCCGGGCCTGCGTACTTGGAGGAAGCCGCTGAGCCACGACCGAACGTAGCAAGCCCTGCGGACCACGCTACATTGGACCCGACGACACTCGGCTCCATGGATTCGGAGACAAGACGACTCACCGGCGAGTGGGTTGACAACCAGAACAGTGCTTCATACCCCACAGTTGACAGGATGGCCGCAGCATTCGTGAGGGCACTGAAGGACGGTGATTCGACTGGAGTGACGTCGCAGCCACGAAGTGATGACCCAAGGATGACGTCATTCATCGCGAGGCAGACTGGTGCGAGAGACCTGCCGCAGTTCTCCGGGGATCCGCTAGAGTGGCGGATTTTTAAATCGCAGTTCAACCAGTCTACGGAGATGTGCGCATTATCCAATGCAGAAAACATCATACGGCTGCAGAGATCACTCACAGGACGGGCCAGACAGACTGTATCGGCCCTACTCGTGGACCCGGGCAGGGTTCCCGAGATCATGAAGATGTTGGAATCCGCGTTCGGACACCCTGAGCTCGTCGTGGAGACGGTCTTGGAACGGGTGCGGAGGATTCCGAAGCTGCCAGACAACGCATCGCTCCCCTACAACCGAGAAGCGGCAGAAAAACGCCTCTACTCGTTGGAAAGAAAATTAAAAAAGAACCCGGTACTTGAAGTTGCGTACCGGGCTAAAATCAGCGAGTTTGAGGAAAAGGGATACGCCGTTGAGTTATCCAGGGAAGAAGAGGCGCGAGAAAACACAAGGAAATGGTTCCTGCCTCATTTTTCGGGATGCAATCCGAACAAGGTTGGGAAAATTCGGGTTGTGTTCGACGCGGCGAGCCCTCACAGAGGTGTGTGCCTCAACGACCACTTACTGACGGGACCGGACTTGCTCACGTCACTAGTGGGGAACATACAGAGGTTCCGAGAGGGTGGCGTAGCTATCGCCGCCGATATAAAGGAGATGTTTCTCCGCATAAAGATGACACCCGATGACACGATGTCACAATTGTTTTTGTGGCGTCGAAAACCGAACGAAGCAGTGAGGACCTTCGCTTTCACATCCATGATGTTCGGAGCCAGGTGTTCTCCGAGCAGCGCCCAGTACGTAAGAGACCGCGTGGCCGCGGCGAATGCTGAATCATTCCCGGAAGCAGCGCGGGCTGTACACGAGAAAATGTACATGGACGATTATTTGGACGCCGTGGATTCGACTGCGGAGGCTGCAAAATTGGTGAAAGACGTCACGGCCCTCCTGCTGACGGGGGGCTTTGAAATGACGGGATGGGCATCAAACAACGCCAAGGCATTGTGCTCGGTCCGCGACGAGGATCGAGCCAAGACGGCTATCATCATTGGCGAGGCCGCCACTACGGAAAGAGTACTAGGCGTGCGGTGGGACCCGCACGCAGACTATCTAGTATTCAAGTATAACCAAGAGGGCGGTGACGAACCTGAATGGCCTACAAAGAGGCAGATGTTGGGAGCCGCCATGAGGGTCTTCGATCCAATGGGATTTATTGGATGCATAACAGTGAGGGCTAAAATACTGTTACAAGCCGTGTGGCGATCGAACATACAATGGGACGAGGCTTTAAAACTAGAACACGTGCAGAGATGGCGCGAATGGCGGCAGTTACTAGCCGAAAGTAACTGCGCAATACCGAGGTGTTGTATCAACAGGAAGGCGGAGGAAATAACAATGCACGTCTTCAGCGATGCCTCGGAACAAGCCTGCTGTGCGGTGGCATATTTTGTGCACAGGGCGGGCACTAGCTTTATTATGAGCAAATGTAAAGTAGCGCCGCTAAAGCCTTTATCGATACCGCGTCTAGAACTTCAGGCGGCGCTACTCGCCGCGCGGTTAGCGGCGAGTATAAAGAGGGAAAGCCGCATGAAAATTAAAAGAACTATATTCTGGACGGACTCGAGCACGGTTCTATCCTGGATACGCACAGACCCGTTGAAGTATTCAACGTTCGTAGCGAACCGACTCGGGGAGATCGATGAAATCGCCGGAATAAACGGTTGGCGCTGGGTACCGACAAAACAAAACCCGGCGGACATCGGAACGCGAGATACACAGCCACTCGATCTGTCTTCGAACGGCATGTGGTTCCGGGGCCCAGATTTCCTCTCCCGGCCGGAGAGTGAATGGCCTCAGGAAAAAGGGACAATCTCGCCTCCTGAAGACGCGCTGGAGATAAGACCACCGCGTCACTTTGTGGGCCATTGCCACACGACGACAGGACTCCCGGACGTATCCCGCTTTTCATCGTGGGTACGACTTATACGGACGACGGCCTGGGTTATGAGGTTCGTCGGACGTTGCCGCCGTCCCAGACAACGTGACGAGCCCGAGAAGCCGGGAGGTGACTTCGAACTCCGGGCCGAAGAATTGAATAAAGCCGAAGAAATATGGGTGCGCCTGTCACAGAGGCGTGCCTTCGGCAAAGAAATAGAATGCCTACAACGGGAAGAGGCCCTACCGCCCGGAGGACGGCTACGCGCTGTCACGCCGTTTATTGATGGAAGCGGCATACTGCGTATGGGAACCAGACTACAAAGGATAGATGACCAGAACGTGAATGCCCCGCCAATACTGGACGGCGGGGACGAATATTGCAGACTGATGATAAGTTACCAGCACGCAGCATCAGGACATCCAGGGACGGAGCGCACGATAAGCGATATCAGGTCGGGCTACTTTGTCGTGCGCCTCCGTACGACGCTGCGAGGGATCATCAGGAGCTGCCGGGCGTGCCGCATGCTGAGATGCATTCCGAAGCCGCCACTGATGGGACAGCTGCCGGCGGCCAGGCTGGCCAGCGGGGAGCGGCCGTTCACTCACTGCGGCCTCGATTTCTTCGGACCGATGACCGTGACACTGGGACGGCGCACTGAGAAAAGGTACGGTGCGCTCTTCACGTGCATGACAACGCGGGCGGTGCATATGGAGTTGGCATACTCCCTATCCGCGGACTCGGCTATAATGGCTCTAAGAAGGATGGCCGCTAGGCGTGGTCACCCCGCGGTATTGTACACAGATAACGGTACAAATTTCCACGGGGCCGATCGCGAGATGAACGCGGCCATAAAGGAGCTAAGCCGAGATGAGAAAATGCTCGGTGAACTAAGCGCCAGAAGGGTGGAGTGGAAGTTCATTCCCGCCTCCTCACCACACATGGGAGGCGCCTGGGAGCGCCTAGTAAGATCAGTGAAGGTAGCGCTAAGCGCTACTATAAAAGCGCGTTCCCCACGGGAAGAGACACTGATAACGGCGCTAGCTGAGGCGGAATACAGCGTCAACAGCCGCCCGCTAACACATGTGTCTGTGGACCCGAAAGATGAGGAGCCGTTGACTCCTAACCACTTCTTGCTGGGATCAGCTGGCGGTTTACAGCCTTTGGTCCATTATAGTAAGGCGGAGGAGGCCACTTGCCTTAGGAAACAGTGGCGAGTGGCCCAACAGATGGCGGACATCTTCTGGCGACGGTGGGTGCGAGAATATCTGCCCACGCTGGCGCAGAGACCGAAATGGAGGGACCCGGCAACGCCCATACAAGAGGGAGACCTGGTATTAATAGCGGACCCAAAGCTGCCACGCAACACATGGCCCCGAGGACGAGTCACGAGGGCCAGCCCGGCAGCCGATGGACAAGTCCGCGTGGTGCAGGTCAAGACGGCGACCGGGACCTACACGAGACCAGCAGTCAAGGTGGCGGTCTTCGCCGAAGGGGGCCACTAGCAGCCGAAGGACGTCCGGATGCTTCAGCGCAGCGGAGACTGCACCGGGGGAGTGTTACGGACGTCAAACGGAAAGCGGCCCTTGTAGGGACCGCCCCTGCGCTATATTAAAATGTTTAGACTTAGGGATCTCGGTATGTGTTAGAAATGAGCTGCCCCTCCAATAAAGACTAGTATTTGTCACTTTCGGGGGTGGCCTTTTCCATACCGAGACATTTAGAATAGGCATTTAGTTACAAATTAGTTTTAAGTATATTTTTGAATGTGCATCGTTTCGCGCTGCGTTGCCGCCGCAAGAATGCCGTGAGAACTGGAGGGGGTAGTGCCTATATACGTGGAGGGAGGGAGACGGATGGAGCGGGCGTGCGGCCTTCTCTATCGCTCTCTCTCTCTCCGCGCGGCATACGACGGCTAGACCCGCTCGGCGGGGTGAATGGTGGGGCACGTAGCGCGAACGGTATATAACGTGTACAAATGAAAATAAATGACACTTCTTCTCTGACGTTTGGCTTTTACTCATCTCTACTCGCTTCTCCCCGACCCGGCTTTCTACTCGATTCTTCTTCACTTCGCTTGACACCTTCGCTTCACCCTGGACTTGGATTTTGGACTTCTCTCCCTACGGATTCCTGACCACGGCGAACCGGCAACTTCAACCTGAAATAAGAGGCCCTTCTGAGGACATCTCCGGCCCTGACGAGTTAGACAAGATCGCCTAGCCTCCGCTGCCTTACAACCAGTGGATCGGGACGTGTGCGTTAGTGACTGCAGCGGAACCACAACACGACGCCGGTAGCGCGTTAGCTACAAAGGTGTTTCCGTGTTTTTTTAATACTTCTATTTTTAAATAGGCAAAAAAATGTGCAACGGTGGATAAATTTTCTACAAAGGTTTAAAATATTTCGATGTTCGTAATAAATTGCAATGTTCGTTAGAAGCTTACTCGGCGGCCACAAACGTGCTCGTTTTTAAACGCAAAAAACACAAATGAAAAGGAGTTTTTACGCATCTACAGTTTTATTATTAGAAATGTAAAAAACCACTCAATATATTTTCAACGTTGTTCCCGATTAGTGAAAACACCCCATTGTTTCAATGTCGGGCTTATCGGTCGTAGGATGAAGAATGATTTGCTTACATTGCCATAATCTGAAGCTCATCTCCAGATTCTCTCCACCCCAGCCGTCCATGAGCTCGTCATAGGACCCAATCTCCCAGAAGTATTTTCGGTCCATGGCGAAAAGACCACCAGCCATTGTGGGCGATCTAATACATAAAAAATAAACTGTTTCTATATAGTCATTCTTTAAATTTTCTTTTATACATATTTACAGAGTTTACTTACAAAATAGCATAAAAATATGATAGGTCCTAATTGTTATGTGCCGATGTAGTGTGGCACACAGATAATAAATATTCGAAGTCCAACAGATCAATTGAGAACACACGAAAATGTTGTATATTAATTAATTATTTCAAAAAGCCATTATACTGTTACACATAAAAGCTACCGTATTTATTTAACTAAGTATTACGTCAGAGTGACGTAGTAACCACGAGAGATTACATGTCTAATTCATCTCCAAAAGACTGTGTATGGATTTATATAATGCAAGTTTTGATCCTACATTCTAAGATTCACGCAAAATTATATTTCTCACGCACTTAAGCATATGGTTATCAGGTGCCTACTATAAACGACCCTTTTACTTAAAAATACATGATTTCTGCATTGCGTGAGATGTTAATACTGGTCCCAGGGGGTTTTACCAGATGGTTAAGTGCCAAATGCATCAGAACTCTGGGTATATTACATCCTGTGGAGAACGCAAATTCTACCAACAGCTTACTAAATACAACATGTACTATGTAAGTACATAACAACAAGATGAACCACTTTTCAAGCAATTTCACATTGGGTGCTTAAACATAAGATTACTTAAAAAGCTATAGAAAAGGATACAAATGCAAAAGGCATAAGATATACAATAATAAAAATAATACATTAGTAAAAAAAAAATAATAACAAATTCAAAAAAAAGGAATGATTTACTCTATTTTGCGATTGTAAAAAACAATTTATATTTATAAAAAAAAATTTTTGGAAAAAAAATTTAGGATTTTTTAAAAGTTTACCATGAGGAATAGTCCTCTGAAGTTTCGCAGTCGGGCCCCGAAACACCATGTGTATGCATGTTTTAAATAGATTATGCTAACCTTGTGGGGGAAATGTCACTCTCTCTTCTTGCTAGATCTGCCTCCATAATATCCACCCAAGTAAAGTGACCGGAGAAGGTGAACCCCCCAACCTGCGAAAATGTATACATAGAAGTGCATTATATATTTGGTCTCCTCGTTAGCGTGCAAAAACTGTCCGGATAAAAGGAAAAATACTATTCATTGATAAGTAGGTACCTAGATACTCGTTTAAGATTGAATTCCAAAACTAAAAATTATTAATATTCAAAGATTGTATTTAATTAGGTGCCTAGGTACCAGTGGCGAACGGTGACTTTTTTTGTAGGTAAGGTTTAATTTTTTTCATAATTTGTACCTGCATTTATATACATACATATATGTAATCTCGCAAATGAGTGGAAGCGTATAAAAAAAAAGTATATACAGGTACACGGATTCTTTTTCTATGGTTTTGTGTAAAAACAACTTCATCTCTCCAGCTCCAGTTTCACCTGCTGGCAACAGAAGACGCAATACCTACTTATTTTCAGTCAAAATAATTTTAACCAATAACCCAACAAACAAACAACAATTAATAACTTTGCGAAATATGTAGGTATATTCTCCATTATTTTAAGACAGTACATGTATGCAAAAGTTTTAAAAAATAAGGATAATAAAATAAGTATATTCATAATTCCTTTTCACCATATATTTTTTTGTAATTTACATTTTATACTGCAAATATTTGGGTACTAATATAAAAGAAAGTAAAAATTTTATTGTAAGACGTCACTCCCATTATGTACACAAAAATATTTTTTTTCTTTTACGATTTATATTTATTTTCTGAAAAATTAAAAAAAAAAAAAAAGATTAGATTTAAATTAATTTATTTATGCCAAAATATATAATTTTAACTTTACATATTTCATTACATAACATAACATAACAATAACATTCATTAGAAATATTCGCAATGATATTGCAACAAAAATGTCACGTGACCGTCGTGACCACCGCGCTGCGCCGCGCCGAGTCGTCAGCTTCGTTTCCTTCAAAACTGAGAATAAATAATGCAAGAAATTGACGACACCGAGCGAGGCGCCACTAGCTAAAACGCGCGGACTAAAAAACTGGCGTCATATGTCAACAGAATACTATCAAACGAAAATGGTCTTTAGGAAATAACGCTCGAAATGCTACTCTCCAAATAGAGAAGCTTTAAATAATATCTGTAATCTGCGAGTGAACTCAGCGAGGAAAATAAACGCACTAAGTTTTTGAATATTAAAATACAGTATACATTTTGTATTGAAAAATAAGCTGCAATAATCGGAACCGGGCAATGCGCTGGGTGCGCATTTAGCAGCTTATATTTATTTTTTGAGGAAGATATAAACAGTGACTTTTATTTATAATAAATATAGATTATTTTATTTATTCTCCTATAATTAAAACTACTACAAAACATTATTATTGGTAGTGAAATATAATGGTAAGCTGCAAATAATCGATTATATGGACGGTTCGCCCCTGCTAGGTACTTGTTTATGGATGAATTCCAAAGCTGTAAATAATTCATTTTCAAATATAGAATTATTTTTGCAAATGTCAAACTCTGTTCTACTCACCAACAGTGATGCATTTTTTGTAAGAATCCGTTTTTAAAATAATGTATCAAATGTCAGTTAAAATTATTTAAGCATTACTATAAAATCCATTAAAAATAAGTTAATATGTTGAAATTAAGAAATCGTAAGAAAATTTATCAATTCAGTATTTATTTAAAATAATTGATGTTTGTAAACGTTAAAATACAAACTTTTTTAATGTACAAAAAACAACCCTGGAAAATAGATGAAAAACAAATATATGCTTCTAACTTTTTTTGAAGATGTTATTACTTATAAACCCTGAGAACGTAAATTAGAAAATTTTGCAAAAAACCGCACGTAACTGTCAAGCCATTTTCGACTTTTTGCGAGACCAATAACGGCGATTCATTTTTATGTACTTGGATTTTATTTAAATTCTTATTTTATTCATGTTTACACATGTTCAATTAATTTTTACAATCATTTAATTAATTTATTTATATTAATTAATAAGAAATTTAACAAAAATACGTTGCTAGAAAAATGCGACGTGTTTGGCCTTGGTTGTTGTGACGTCAAAATTCGTGTTATTGTTCTGAAGAAATTTCAATGGCCAGGAACAAATAAACATGAATCGTGACGTATTAGGGGCGCGGCCAATGTAATGACCGTTTTTGCGGGAATTAAAAATTAAAAAATATTATTTATGCTACTAATACGAGTAATTAGCAAAAAAATATTTTTTTTACTGGACAGTATTCCAGCGATCTTTATTACTTTAAAAATGTGAAAAAAATATACCTGATATTTCCCTAGTCATCTATTACCTCTACGAAAACATCGCAAACTAGCTAATATAATTCGGGGGCTTAGGGTCATAAGGGCGAAACTACAAAAAATGCTGTTTTGTGTTAAGTACTAATCTGATATCCAAACAAAATATCCTGTTAGTGACAAAAAGATGAAACTCATACGATAAGTAGTTACCTAGATAAATTTGTGTGAAACTACAAATGAAGCGTTTTGTTTAAAGTCAGAAGAATAAAACACCTTTTACATCATTTTGTTAATTTACTAATGTAAGCGCAAGTTAGGGTCATATAGACGAAAGCGTAGTTTCATATTTTTGTCTCTAAAACATTTTATGCTCTATTAACTGTATTTTTTATTTTCTTTATTTGTTACCCTTAAAAGACAGTATTATTTTTTGAAAACTGTTTTATCATTTATCTCAAAACTGTGTTTTTGTAGTTTCGCCCTTATGACCCTTAACCCCCGAATTAATCTATTAAAAATTGCTTCTGGTTCAATTGACTGTCTTGAATTACTATATAAACTCTCTATTAATGTTCCTTACAAAGTTCTAAGGAATAAGCTTCTTCTTCATATTCCTCTAATTATAGGCAAAATTCATATTTATGGCGAACTTTTAATCATTTTAATGTAATGAAAAAATCATTAAACATAGATTTCTTTGCGAATAATCATAATGACGTGCGGCGTTTGCTTTTGAAATATTTTTTTAGCATTTTTTTCTAATCTATTTAGGTCGTTGTTTATTTTATGTTTAGAATATATTTTAACTTACTGGAGTGCTATTTGTGAAAACCTAAAATCGGCTTATTTGTTTTGTTTTTTTTATATATGATAAATATAGCTGTTGGTTATCCGAATAAATAAAATCAAATCTATTTAACTCTTAAAAGACTGTGGTAAATAATCCCTTTGCGCGCGGTGGTGTAACATCGTGTTACCGCTAGTAAAATACGGTATATTCTAAAGTTCAGACATTTGAAAAAAAAATACGGAGACATATTGGTCAATAATTATTTTTCCATAGTTTATGCAAATAAACATATAATCAAGCCCGGTTACTGCAAAATAAATTAATAATCATAAAGACACCGCTCATATTACGCGCGTGCGTCCCCCATTACTGTCATCAACCGACTTAATCTGTTTTACACAACACCCGCCACACAACAGTTTCTCTGTCTTCTATTTTATGAGTTCTATCTTCGTGCTCTCTCTACAGATGTATTGTGTCACTGAATTAGCGGACATCTATTCTTCGCGTAGCAAGGATAAATCTTTTTTGTATCAACATCCAGCATGGTTATATACATTTTAGTTTCCAAATCCGATGTGAAAACGTCCATTTGAAGATTACGAAAAATACGAGTTAATCATTAAAAAAAACAAGAGAGACATATCAAGTCTTGTGTCCTGTGTCGACTAGTGTGACATCACAGCCACACAAGAGTTAATAAAGATTTACAGGCACAAATAATTAAAACCTTTTCCATTAAAATGATCCGTACAGTCAAAATGTAATAGATCATTCTTGGCAAATATAATTTTGTTTGTTTTGATTAATACATACATGGCTCGGTTTACGAATTTGAGTTGTTTCTCTATGTATGAAGGTGCCTAGCATACAAAGCAAACATATTGTTTCTTTACAGCTGTTAACACATCCATGTTTATTACATACTTACCACGTAATCATTAACCTCTAGCGTCCGCGTACATATATTTAAGACTAGTCTGGTAAAACGCACGCAAAATGAGGAAATCATACGATTTTGCCATTTAAAAACAAATGTTTTTTTTTAATAGCCCAATAATAAAAAATAAAAAAACACAAATAAGATAAAAACCATAATTTGAAAAGGTATTTCTGTTATACCTGCTCTTACCGGTACCGATAAGGGTCATAAAAACGTTAATAAGACATTGTTATAAATTGAATTTACAACCAGAGTAATCTTCTTTTTTAATGAATATGTGTGAAATAGGCTATTCTCCGTCGGATATCACGCGGCTGGTTTGTTTATTGGGAAATTCTTGTAATAATGAACAGATTTTAGGTTAAATATGTCAAATATAGAGCTTTCAAATATAGAGTCTGAGATATGCAGAGATTGCCAAAGATGAAACAGAGGTAGCAGAAGCCTTCAGACGGATAGAGTTGGAGAGTGAGGCTCTGGGTTTGAAAATAAATAAAAGTAAGACAAAGCTCATGATTGTAGACAGAGCTGGCCGTCTCCCGAGGACAAGACAGATGCAAGACCTTGAACTGATAGATGACGTTGTGTACCTCGGCTCGCTTATCTCCAACAATGGCAGTTGCAGACCTGAGATTGGTCGCAGGATTCAAATGGCCAAAAAAGCAATAAACCGTTTGGAGAAGATTTGGCGAGATCGAGGTATATAAATAAACACAAAAAAGCGGTTGATGGAAGCCCTGGTATTCTCCGTTTTCCTATATGGGGCTGAAACGTGGACAATGCGTGAGGAAGAGGTGTGGTGTTGGAGAAGGCTGCTGCGTGCGCCTCGGACAGCCAGAAGGACGAATGCATCGATACTGGAAGAGCTTCATATTACAACTCGTCTATCAGTAGTGTGTTTGAGGAGGATGCTGTCTTTCTTTGGACATATTGCTAGACGTGAGCCAGACAATCTAGAAAAGGCAATAATGTCTGGCCGAGTCGAAGGTAGAAGCCGGGGTAGAATCCCATGTGGATGGACTGACCAAATAAAGGTGGCTACGGGGCTAAAACTTGATGAGTCAGTTCGTCGGGCTGAGGACAGCCTGGAGTGGAGCAGACTAATCGGGCGTGTTCATGGTGATCACGATCCTCAGTATTGAGGGACCGACTTGGAAGAAGACTCATAAACTTGGCATAAAGTTACATGCCATTATAGTGATATAATTCGGATGGGAAAACCATCCTTATTGAAGTGGTAGAATAAGGAAGGTATTTCCATCCGAATACAACAGGCTACCGGAGTCCTATAGAACGTCAATAAATGACTGTATTCATTTAAAAAATTACTACTTGAGGAGGTACGTGGAGGGTGAAATTTAGTTTTAAGTTATTTTTTCCCTTAAATATTTCTTTCTTGCAATATGTAAATATAACAATTTTATTTTTAATTTTTATTATGGATTGTTTAAAGGATGGCAAGCGGATGTATAATTTGTATCATATATTTGCTTGCTATCTTATTTCAGTTTTTATGTACATATTATTACTTGTTACTTTATTACTATTTGTTGGTATATTATTGTTGTTAACATACCTATATGTGAATATTTTTCTGTCCCAAAATGAGTTTGTTGTAACTCCTGGGAGTACAAAATTTTTTTTTGTATGATTTAATAAATAAAAATAAATAAAAATTATACCACAAGACGTAACTTTACGTCGAGTTTATGAGTCAGGCCCTCTCTGTATTATATTCTCTAACGGCAAACATAGAACAAAGCATTATTTCGGCAGGTTTTAATAATTATTTTTTCTGACAAAACTCCCCAAGTGTGAATAACTCAAAATGGTGTCTAGTTATGTAACTTATTTGTGTTTTTTTTAAAAGAAACTACATTTCTAGAAAGTATTTAAGAAGAAGAATCTATGAATAATAAATAATTTTTAGATCTTAATTTGTCGCAAAAGAGAAGGAAAACATTTTTGAGATTGGACTATGAAAATCTAGGCATTTACAGGGATTATGACATGCCATTGGCTGGTCTAAGTGGCCACTCAACTCTTCCATCTGTCGACTCTTGTAAAGTAAAGGAGCTGAAATCTTTATCATGCGGGTGAGATTCATCCGCCTGAACCATTTACCTACTAGGCAACGCCTGAAAACAATTTTCCAATTTTTATCAGGTTTTTAAAGTTAAACAATGCTTGAGTGTGTCTAAATGCTTGCAGACTGGCTGGATCAACTACCTGGTAATACGCCTTTATTGGTGTGTCATTTATAATATTGAAAACAATATTTTTTTATCGTTTTGGTAAATTAAAAAAAAAAAAAAAATCGGTGGCCAGATTTCTCTCGGGTGTCTAGAGGTTGAGTGTCCATATAATTGTAAGCGTGAGTCTAGAAACATCTGTCGAGAGAAGCGTCATCAAACAAAAAAATAATACAATTGCTACAGTAGCTAAATTTGTAAAATATCGATACATAATATTCACCTTGAAATGACTGACATATTTTTTTTTCTAAAATTAACATTTGAAGCACTAACTTTGTGATTTTCCATGTTAAATAATATCATTTTTATATTACATTTAATTTATAATCAGTATGCAAGAGGTAAACTACGGAACTCCAAATAAAATATGATTGAATTAAGTTATTACTATGCCGAAACCAAATTTTTCATCCTCTATTATGAGGTAAATAGCATAAACTCCTATTTTTTTTAATAAGACATTATTTTTGGAACTCCA
>NW_028280114.1:0-20339 GCF_059751315.1 Micrasema longulum | reverse complement strand
CATGATACTTGAAATAAGATTTTCGTAAACTGCTAAGATTCCGGTTCCTGTGGTGGTATTCTGAATCTTCTCTACCCCCGAGAGAGTGGTGAATTAAGGTTTTTTTAATATGACGACACTTTGCTTCATGAAATGGCCACACTAAAGATTAAACATCAAATGATGTAATAAAACATGTTTGAACAACGGGATAAAAACGTATGCGGTTGGGTCAATTCAACTTAACAAAGTGTTTTCAGTAATGCACAAGGTCGCAATAATTAATTCCGAATGAATATCTTCATGTTTGATTTCACGTATTCACATAGAATTAAGAATAGTCGTAGAAGGAGCGTAAAACCATATTTGAATACATCGGACTGTGTCCAATAATTCTCCCACTATGCCTCACTTTCACCGCGCGCATTTGTGATGTATCTGCGAAATGTTGCACGATGGGAAAAAATATAATTATAACATAAATGTAAGGTAAAAAAAAGCAATCTGTTAATTTCTCTAAAATTTTATTGTGCACGCGGGAAATATTGATTGACACATCAGAGTAGATAAGTAAAGGGTCATTTAATAAAAGTATTTGAATTAATGAACTTTAAACTTAAAATATAAAACAAATTTTATTTTACATAAAACCGATATTTTTTTATCATGTTAAATAATATTTGATGCTTTAAAGATAATGTCGGTCACATGTTCACTATTGAGTTGTTTAATTCGAAATCCAATTTTCATTAGTTCTCTCATTAGATAAGCAAAGTAGGGTAAAAAAAAATACTACCCTGGCAACACTAACGAAATGTTCAATTCGTTTCTTCGAAAATCTGACAGATGGAAAAATAATTCAATTTTTAAGTAATGCATTTGTTACACACACATTCATTTGCTGATTACACATGAAATGTGATTGCATCCTGTTCCTTTAAGATCCTAGCAGTATTTCTACACTTTAAAAGTACACAACACGGCATAGTTGAATTCAAATTAGGAGTTGCGTACTGAGCGACGTCTACAAATAAACTAATTGGTCAAAACGTAAACCTACTCATTTATGAGTAGTTAAGTCGCCTTCTGTTTGATGTGCATATGTGGTTTCTGAACTATTCTTAATTCTGTGCTTATTTATATTTATTTGACGTTCAATCATCAGTGCGGTCAGATATGAAGCAAAATGTAAACGCATTTAAAAAATTAAAATCCGTAAATTAATCTAGGCTTGGCGGCAGCTGTAGCGTAAGACCAAAAATTTTGCCTACAAAAAGCTTCGATAGAAGTACCAATCAGTGCCCAATGCGCAATTATTTATTAATTAAAAACTTCAAGCACAAAGAATAAGTACTTTGGCGCACTTATTGCTAAAAGCGATATCTTCCTGCCAACCAAAAAACAGACTTGATCGACTTGGTTAAAAGATAAGTTTATTCAAAATGTGTATTAAAAAACGAAAATATATATAAAAAAGATACATTCATAAAAAAAATAAAAAAACAATTTATCGAAAATGGCAGCTGTTTTTAAAATTAGGAGATAAGGCTTGCATACACAAGCTTCAAAAAAGTACATTATGCTATACATTATACAACACATACCTGAGGTTAGAATGATAATAATGATAATCTTCAATTAAAGACATCAAGTACGATATTTAAAATGATTTATTTATTAAATTTAATAAAATAACTCAAATAAAGAAACATCCAAATGTGCAATATGTAATTAAATCGCCCTGACTGGTATCTGATGGGTAGATGAAAATGCTTAATCGATGCGAGACTGAAAAATAAAAGACAAAAAATATTAGGGATGCTAATTACTGCCTAAGTATTTTTTTACTGAAGAATACAGTTCTGTGTATCTAGAATCCTTGAGAGAAAACGCGGTTATACTTTTCTTCATAAAAACGTAAACCAGTATTTTCTCCTTGGATTATTGCACGAGAGCAGTGATTTTTTAACACAATATAGATATTTATCATCGGCGTCTTGCAATCGTTTTTTTTTTTACAAATTGTTTCTTTTGGGAACTAGAATCATCCAAAAACCTATAAAAGCGCCCGGTTTTATCTTCCGTCTTCAGAATTACGGTGTACAAAGAAGAAAAATAATTTTGAGAAACGGAAAAGGTACCGTCTCCGAAAATGTCTATCTGATACTCTTTCTGTAAAAAAAAAAACAACAAATTCGTTTCAGTTTTGGGATGCGGAAAACGGGACAGTGAAACCTTAATTTTGTCAATTTTAGTTGGCAGAGTGAAACGACATAAAAATGTTTTGCTTCTCAGAGTTGCAGTTCCATCAAATCACTTTTAAACAGATTTAAATACTCGTATACGTGTACTCCTATTCGAAAACTGTTATGAGAACATTTTAGAGAACAAAATACAGAAGCCTAGACATCTACAGGACTTATGACCTGTCATTGACTGCTTTAAGTGGCCATTTTACACACTCTGTGACATGAACTATTTTGCTTAGATATCCATATTTCTTCAATTCTTCCATCTGATGTTTTTTGTGAAGTTAGAGAGCTGAAACCTTTATTGATCCGGGTGAGATTTATCAGACTGAATTATTTCACATACTAAGCAAAGTCCGAAAACAGTTTTTATTGATTAAACCAACTGGTAGTCGGCCTCGTGGTGTAGTGGTCAGCCCGTGTGCCTACGATTCCCGACATGGTTGACATGAAATATTTATTTTAAAATGTGTTTTTACTCTAGAATATTTCATATTCCCTGGACTGGCACACGAAGCCTAAGACTGATCATTTTACCTTCATGTAACAGAAATGATCAAGACACGCTGCGGTTAGACCTAGTGCCCTATGCACCATTATGTGTAGAAAGGAAAAGAGTATGATGAAACCAACTGGTCCAAGAAAAAGTTTTAAAATTGAAAAACGTTTTCAGACGTACTCAAAATATCGTGAATTGTGTTAATTATCTACAGGTGAAGTAAACTAACAAATATTTTACGGGCAAAAATAGTTAAAGTAGGTTAATTGCTATCGAAATGCGATCCCTCAGGCGAATGTGTAGTAAAACGATGTATGATAGGTGCACAAATGTCGAGAACCGCGAACTGTAAGGCTGAGACATGCATTACCGACATATCAAGAAAGGGGTGCTGCACTGGTTTGGACATGTAGGGCGAATGGACAGCAAAAGAACGGCTAAAAGGATCTGCGATTCGAATGTTGATAGATGCAGAAAACGAAGAAGACCGAGGAAAACATGGCATGATTAAATCCATCAAATACTTGATGATGGACATGTCAAGAGTAGGAATAATCGGAATACGTTCATGAGAAGATGTATGAATGTAGAGAAAGCGAGGTCTGTATGCAAAGACAGAGTGATGTGGCGTTCTATCCTCTCTGTCTGCCCCTACGGGGAAACGGCGTGGTGGTTTGTTTCTTTTTTTAACTCATTTCTTATATAACATTTCTGTTCATAGTAGAATCTAAAAAGCTTTTTTCCAGGTTCTTTATGCAAAAAACATGTATGTTCAATAGATCTAAACAATATTATTTTTGGTATGTGTATATATATTTACATATTTATACACACACAATTCTGGGTTTTATCCCAAAAAACCCAGAATTGTGTGTGTATAAATATGTAAATATATATACACATAACAAAAATAATATTGTGTAAACAAGATCTGGTCAAAAATTAAGTAAAAATAAATTGCAGAGTCATCTGCAGGCGATTACTAGTAATTAATTTAACTCGGATAGAGTCTTAGCTACATAAATAAAGTAATTTGCTTTAATACTTAACCTCAATATCAAATACGCGAACGCGCTAGCCAAACGCGCTAGCGAAAGCTTTCCTTGTTTCATGACATATATACAAAAACCAAAAATGTCACCGATATGGATATTCGCTAATAAGCGGAATGGGGAATGTTGTAGAATTCTACATAAAAGTGGCCACTTGAACCCAACCTATGACAGGTCATAAGCCCTGTAAACGCTCGAATATCCATAATCTTGAAACAAAAATTCTACCCATCTCTGTAGTGATATAAATAATAGATCTAAACAGTTTAGTTCAATGAAATAGGCAAAAAAAGCACATAAAGTTCAAACTTGGAATACAGAAATTTGTTCATTTTGTCTGTTGGTTCACTTCCGGTTTACATAATTGTCAAGCTTACTTTGGAACCAATGTGGATAGCCAAAACCATTGTACTGCCATGTTCCATCTTACTAATAAAGATATCTGCCATTCCTTTGTTATCAACAGTAGTATTTTTTCCAGTACAAATACTTCCAGACTTAGACCCAGAGATGATATCACAATAGGTTCCAGCGGGTAGGCAAACCTAGAAAAGGTATTCTCCAGAATTGGTTGTGAAGAAAAGTAGCAAATGAACACTGAGACAGATTTAAGTTGAATTACTAACCTGAAGTCTCCTATCTAAGTTCAGTATTTGATCATTGTTGAAGGCGATGAATCCTTTATTTCCTCTGCAAAAAGCAATTTTGTGTTTACCGTTGTCCCACCAGTTGTTCAATTGGGTTCCCTTAACGGTGTTTCTGAAATCGACCATTTGGTAGACCTCGGGCCACCTATGCTCGCAAATCCACGTCCATCCTTTACAACTTCCATCCTTAAAGAAAGTATTGATTGTTTTTAATGCAAAGCTTTCAAATGTTTTTTTCTCTTTTGAGAAGACCCGCTGCTTTCTTATTGTTTTTTTTTTCAAATAAATATTTTTTTTAATGTATTTTTGAAGCTAACACAGAACTACTCACTTTGATAGGGAATTTTGTAAAGTGGGTTTTTTTTTTAAACCTGTTATTTTTTGTAGTTACACATTTATTAGTAATTCAAATGAAGTAACGCCTTTTTATCAAAAAATTAACAAAATATCAATGCTTTTAATGGTAATTTTTTTTAAATATTTGACTTCAATTTAGTCAGGTTCAGTCTTAAACTCCTCGGCGAGTGATTCCCAACCTGTTTTTTTTTCATGTATTGTCTATTGCCGTAAAAAGGAAGAAGGCTAATCTACTAATATACTAACGAGAAGGCTGGGAGGCGTGTATCGGTCGGGGGTCAGGCTGTGCTGATCCTTCGCCACCGCGGTGTGTTGCTAAGTACGTTGTCGTAGTATGTAGGATTGCGTTTTCATATTGCCTGGGGTCAATAAGATTGCTTGATAGGTTGGTTGATGGATGGCTCCAGCAAAATAGCGAAAACGTCGGAATAAATCGAACACACACGGTATCACCCAAAAAAGAACCATATTGATAAAATACTTACTTCGTTGATTTCTGGTCCAAGAATGTTGCCAAGTCCGTCTTCTGGTGGACCAGTGTGGGTGTTTAGGAATGCGTAACTGGTCATAATTCTAGGTTCTCCATAAGGGTGAGCAAGGGTAAAAGCAATAGCTGCCTGAAACCAAAATATCAGATACTCAAAATAATTTCACAACATCAACAATTTTATATAGTACAAAAGGAGAGTTGTTAAACCTGGTATGGCTTGGGCCATTTGTAATTGAGAACTTCTTTTCCACCAGCTCCGTTTCCCCTCTGGTTTTCGTGGTTGTCGACGAAGTTAAGACCATCTCCCTGAGCAACCATGCCCCATGCGGGACCCCAGTTTACTAAGCTTTTCAAAGAATAATTTCCTCTGAATACTAATCCGATTTCTGCACTGAACTAAAATTTTCAGAAAACATTTAACTTTGGAATTGGGTAGCTATTAATGAAAATAGTTGAATGGTTTGATGATAGGGGTATCAAAAAATATTGCGTCTAATTATTATCATCATCATCATCATCATTCCCTTTCCACACCTAATGGTGCATTGGGCACTAAATTGGTACACCAATTGCAGCGAATCTTGATCATTTTTTTGTGTTATGAAAGAGCAATATGATTATTTCTACGCTTCAGGTACCAGTACAGGGACTATGAAATATTCTAGTGTAAAAACACCCCTTTCAATAAATATTTCATATCAACTATGTCGGGAATCGAACCCAAGTCCTATTGTATGGTAGGCAAATGCGCTGCCATTACACAACGAGGGTGACATTACACATAAGGGGGTTAAATGCAAAACCGCCACTATCCATGATTATTGTTTTTGGAAAGATCAACAAAACCAGCAGCAAAAAGACTTTTTCTTTTGAGTTCAATGTGCAACTTGTACGTGGTATAACAGGTAGCGAAAAAATTATTTATTTTAAGTTGAATGTGCACATTGAACTTAAAAGAAATTGACATTTAGCAGCTTGTAGCTGACGCGCTACCGACGAGTTAGCGGGTCCACCACTCTTCACGAGGCCATCCCTTCCGCTGTTTGTAAGGCAGTGAAAACCGAAAAACGAAGCACACACTGATTTTACTGGTGGCGGGAACCAAAGGGCGAAGCACAAACACTGGTTCACTGCAGCAAAAAGCCAATTTGACTATTAGTCCTGAAAAGTACTGTTAATTCCAAGAGAGCGCCGCGATCGGGATCCGTAAGGTGAGAAGTTCAGAAGTCGAATCCAAGGGGCAGGTGAAGGTCTTGTAGCGTAGTCAGTATCAGAGTAGATTGGGAGATGATTCAAACACGAGCCAAAGATTTAGACTGATTTATTTGACGGCGCTGCGGCCTTTTATACACATTAAATATGTGCGGCCGACACTGGCCGGCCAACGGCGGGTGGGAGTAAGCCGACCAATCCCGTCTCTCGCCACATATAAGAACTACCTCCTCCCGCCACCCACCGCACTAGGGTGCAGACCGCGCGGTAAGAAACATGTACAGGAAAAATATTATTATTAAATCAAATAATGACAAGGCGATATATTTATAAATTCAATACTAAAACAATATACCCTAATTCTATGGGCCTTGGTATAGCGAAAACCACCCCCGAAGATAACAAAATAAAGTCTTTATTGGGTAGGTGGTATTTCATGTCACATATACCGAGTTAATTAATTATTCAAGAGACCCCAGGAAGGGCTGCTGAGTTTATACGACGTCCGTAACACTGCTGGTTTTGTTGATTTTCTCATCAATAGTGATCATGGATAGAGACAGTTTTGCATTTAACCTCCCCACATGAGGCAGTTCATAAAATGTAAAGAAATGCACTGCCATTGTTTTTCGTCGGAAACCATCTGTATTGCAAGTATCCTTAAGTACATTTATTTTTCTACAGTGTTAAGCGTTAACAAATGTTTTGACAATTTTTTTTCCAATGAACACTAAAGCAAAACAAAATGGTGAAGGTGAGCATTTTCAATTCTGTTCACGTTCAACCAAGGGAACAAATCTATCAATGCTGCTTGCGATATTTTCTTAGTGTTTTGTGAAGATAAATTGAACGTAGTTATGCAGAAAGCAGCTAGCCATGGAAAAGTGAAACTGAGTTAGTAGCACTAATCAAATTTACACAACAGTTAGCATGTATTTGACTTTGAAAAATGATAAACAATGAATACTTTAGTTTATTTTATATCACAAACAAGAATCTTATTATGTATATGACCAGTTTTAATGATTTTTAAAATGCCGTAAGATTTTTCTAGTGCTCTGGGTGTTTTTTGAAATTGAAAAATGCCGTTTTCGTGATCGACACCGTTTTTAGAAGGTGATTAATACAGTTTTTTGTGTAAAAGCGATCTGGCAACAGCCAGATATTTATGTTTTGCTAAAAACATTTAGCAAAACATCAATATCTCATTTCTTCAAAATTGTGAACTGGCTGCTTTCAGCATAACTACGTTCAATTATTAATCTAAATTATTTAGTGAATGATATATTATAAAAATAATATTTAAAACAATGTGAAGTGGAATTCATTATTGACATCTGGAAAAAAAGACTCAACTTGTGTTAACTCTCAATTCCCAATATACCTATTGTATGCGGGCATACATTGAAAAAGTTACCCCACTATCATCAATATTATTATCTATATATTTTAAAAGTTCATAAAAAACACATGGAATTAAATTAACCTTGAATTCAGTAACTGCGGCCAGAGGAGTATATTCATCCTTGGTAATGGCTTCACCACCGAGATCGACCACTTCCTGGACGATGTAAGGACGAGATCCGCTTGGGAAGTACGTAGTGCTGAGGTTATTGAGCCTTCCATAGATGACTTTCAAATCTTCAGGCCACATGTGCTTAGCAGCATCAACTCTACAAAATAAATTATGAATAGTGGTAAAACCTTCAAGTTATATTTGACTAGATAAAGAAAAGTTTGATAATCAATTACCGGAATCCAGCAACTCCAATATCTATCAACTTGTTAAGGTAATCAACAATCTTTCCTCTGACGTACTCAGACCTTTGATTTAAGTCATGTAGTGCCATAAATTCACAGTTTCGGACCTGTGTAAAATTGAAAATTAAATTATTATGATACATTCCTTTGAATTCATTAATAATTAATTTATTTAAAAGAAACAAACAGTCGATATGGATATAATAACATTAAAAAAAAATACAGTTTAGAGACAGACCAGCGAAGTTTCTAAATAAAAATCATTTGTATTATTAAATTGTGTTACAACAAAAGGATGTGTTTATGCGTATTTGTATGAGAGTAAGTGTAGATGTTTGTTTATGTGTGTTAGTGTGGAAGTAAGTGTTCAGGTGCGTGCATAATTAAATAGTTAGTGGGATCATATCGCAGCCAAAAATAAAAAGTCTAAATTTAATTTTAAATAAATTAAGGGGCATGTAAAATATATTAGTTGATGAAAAAAAACATAATACTTAGAGCAAAAACGATAGAGGAAAGAGTGTTGTGCATAGTTAGTATTATCGTCATCAACATCATGAAAGTACATTGAATATTGCAGTTAACAACCACCTGTAAAACAAGTTTTTGATTTTTCTAATTTATTCAACTTTTTGTACATAATGTTAGATGTACATTGCCGGGCTTATTGCCAAATGGTTTTTTTTTCCAACCAACCAACAAAATAAAAGTTTTATAATTCAAGTTACAATACCCATTCAATAGAAAATAAAAAAGCCGAAGATATATTAAAATAGAAGCAAATGTACTTGTGTATAAATTATCTTCAATCAATACCATTTCTCAATGGTAAAAAGGAAAAATGAGGAAACAGAAAAGCAGGAGAGATTTAAAGAAGGGAAAGAAAATGTTTCTTCAGACATGATTTAAACAGAGATACTGTAGTAACATCTTTGATGGTGGATGGGAGATGATTCCACAGTCGAGCCGCATGGACACTATATAAGTTAGAGAAGAAAGAGAAATTGTGTATGGGTATTTAGAGAGTGCTTTGAGAATAAGAATGAAGAGGTAAACCATGAACTGATAAGAGTTAAAAATTTTCACGTAGGTATAAAGGAGCGTTAGGACTATGAAGTACATTGAATAAAAGTGAAAGGGAGTGATAGTCTCTTCGCTGCGTAAATTTGAGCCATTTCAGTTGCCTACGATAGTCAAAAATGTGGTCATATTTCCCAAGACCAAAAATGTACCTTTTGTATGTATTCTGAAGTTTCATTTAAATTATTTATTGACAATTCTTGATGGAATTCCATTGTAATGATGTAATAACTTATATTTCCATATAAGTTATTAATTTAAAAAATACTTGGTACATTTCCACTTATTTATTTTGACCAATTAGCGCTTTCACCCTCTAATGGGCATCTTCAGACTGATAAATATATATATTTTTTATATTTATATTTTTATTTAAATATATTATTTCATATATATTTATGTAAATATATTTTTTAAATTAATAACTTATATGGAAATATAAGTTATTACATCATTATTCTGAAGTTGTTCAAGTTTATCGAGTTCCTCACAGCTTAAATCAGTCATCGAAACATCAGCGTAATCTAGAATAGGTCGTAGTAATGCTTGTACGAGAGTGCATTTAGTATTAATAGGTAAGAATTTTTGCAACCTTCAAAGTGAGTGTAGATTTTTTTATTAATTAGTTTGAGCTCGTTAGCATAGATGTTCATCCATTAGTACTCCTGATATCAACCTTGCCAGGAATTCAACCCAAAACCTTGAGCATTGTCGGTGAATGCTCAAACTAATTCGATACGAAACGAACTATCTCCTCTTTGTTTATTTTTTTTTTTTACCTGAGGGTAGGCATCGGATTAAAAACACTTCAGGATTCTGGTTCTAATCATTCGCAAAACTGTTCTGAATCCGCTTAGAGTTTTTTCCGAATAAATTAATTTAATACTCTATCTTCTTAAGTAGGTACCTGGTTGGTATCATTGTAGTTGTCGAGAGTGCACACAGGAGAGTTGAAGTGACTTTCATCATAGGGTACTGAGGAGTAGTTTCTGCTCCAAATCTGAACAGAAGAATCCCCGGTTCCTTCCCCACCCAAACCGCAGGTCATGTGGTTGAAAACCACATCGGGGTAGATTCTGTAATTTAAAAAAAAAGTGATTTAAAAAAAAAACCGCTATAAGGATATACAAAACACATGGTATAAAACATAAATGTATCATCGACACATTGATAAACCCTTACAGGTTACATACATTTAACAAAATATTTTTACTTTTAAAATTCACATTTTACTGTTAATAATAATATTTTTAGCATATTTTGTTAAGGTTGTCTGAGTCTTTTGTTTAGTTTTATCTGGTAGTTTATTGTATAATTTCAGTCCATGGTTTATTAGTCTCGATTGTCCTTTTTTCGTTTTAAAAGGTTGTATGTGATATTTTTCTGATATTCTTGTATTGCGTTCATGTTTACTACAGTTTTTTTCAAGTTTTAATTCTTCGTTTACAATTACATCAATGGCTAATGGCAATGACAATGAATAAATGTTAAGGATTCTAGTTTAAAGAGTTCAGTTACATTTAATTGTTTAGTTTGCTTAAAAAGTTCTTTACTTGCTGTTAGATAGGGAAGGTCATATACTAACTTTAATATTTTATTTTGCTGTCTTTGTAGTCTGTTTTTGTCATTTTGATTTCCTGATCCCCATAGTAGTTGCATATAACATATTTTGGTTTTTACATAGGCTTCATACATTAAAATTTTTCGACACAACCGATGCCCAAACGCTCAGTGATACCCAACGCGAATTTAGTCGTCCTTTGCCAGCCAGTGGCTCAATCACAAATAACTATCAACGTGCTAATAAGCGACGTGATAATAATTTCTCACCATGGTTATTTATCGTATTCGCGATCACAATATAACATCCGTGAACACCTAATATTAAATTTCAAAATATTTACGTTTCGCGACGTGTAATCCTGCTGCGCAATCACATATTTGAATTCCACCGGTGTAAATATGGAAAATATTCCAAAACTGCTATTTATATTTATATTTATTGAATTGTTATTTATCATGGTATTCATTGCATTTAGCCAGCGGTTGGCAATCCAAATGTCAAGAAAAGCAGTCGCCAGTAATTTAATTTCCACTTTTTGGTAAACACACTTCTTACTATTATGCAAATGCAATATATTGTATTATTTTGTATAATAAATGCTAATTTTTCGCCAATGAACCGTATTTATTTACGAGAAAAAAAAACAAACCGACATGAGCGTTGACTTAGAGATTATACACGCGTTGACTTATGACTGCGAAAACTTAAGCATTTTCATTATTAATTATTATGAAAATAAAACTTTGTCATTGAGTGCTCTCCTGAAACTATAGTAGTGTTCTTGTAAAATAATAAAATTGTGTAACACTAATGACAAAGTTTTATTTTCATAATTGTTTATAATAAAGTGTTACGAAGTGAATGCCGATTTATATGTTCATTATTGTTCGTTATGAACGCTCAAATGCTTAGCATATTTTTAAGCACGTCGATAAGTATTTGTGATTAAGCTACAGGTGTGACGTTTAGAATCAAAACCTAAATGCCTGCTTGTGTCATGAAAGCATGTAAAAACCTTAGGTAAATATGTGTCCATGAGCAATTAACGAAGCTTAAAACAATTCATGTTTAAATAAAATTATTACGTTCTGTAAATGTCATACTAAGCCGAGCCGTTCAATTGCGAATCATTTCTTACTTACAGGGGTGCACTGATAGAAATACGTTTAAAAAAGATAATTAAGTTGCGTTTATATTATTTTGCGTTTCCCAAAATCATGTGAAAAGAAATGATTGAGTCAAAATTATAAGGAATTTTAGGAAAAATTAATGTTGATTCCAAACATTAAAATACATATTTTTTATATCAATTAAAATGGGAATCATACAATTTTTGATATCCTACAATGCATGTTGGTTTAATTTAGCCCCGGTATAAATAAACAAACACAGTTACCTATGGGCATGTTTTCGTGTCACTACTTTTAAAATATTTTACTCTGTGGGGCGCGTCTTCGTGTATTAATAGGTCGATGGGTGGAATATGCACAAAATAAATAAAATTAAAATAGAAATGAATTAAGTTTGCTGTACAAATTAAATCTAAACAAATGCATAAATTTGGAAAAACAGCATAACATTTGAAACAAGTTACATAAAACCATGTAATTATATTATTACGCTTGATGTAACTATTATTAAATATTTGTATATAACCACTTACCGACTTTGCTATGTCTACCGGTTTCGAGACGTACCCGTTTTTTCGTCAGGACACCAATTTAACCAACATGCGAAACCCACTTTACACCTTCACCATAGTTGTTGCACAAAAATATAAAACCAACATGACATGCATTTTAATAAGCTGGTTAGTGTCTATATATAATTCGGTAAGTGGTTATATACAAATATTTAATGACATTTATTAAAATTATGACCACAGAGTTAATGCTTTGGGTATTAATAGTATTGTAACTGCTTTATATTTTGAATGGAATGGTATATATCACTAATAATAGAGATCAACCCGATTAAAATTCCTTCATGTGCAATTAAATCGGAGGAGATCTGAACTACCCATCATCGTATGACCAGATATAAAAACTGCCGAAGTCAGATATGTTTCGAGAAGGAGCTGCAGGGGTTTTGTTGGAAACCTTTCCCGGGGACTCAAACTATAAGATGACTTACGTACAATATAATTAATTTCTATCAAACCTTATTCCAACTTTATTGCACCTATCAACCATGTCTCTGAAAGCATTTTCATCTCCAGAACGAGACAGCAAGTTGTAGGAGACAGGCTGGTATCTTTCCCTCCATTGTCTGTAACCAAGTTTAAGGTTTTCACTCGGAGGAGATGTCTAAAATCAAAATAAATACAAATGAAAAAGCTAAATCAAGAGTAGTAATTCATTATTTCTCCTCTAAGGTTACCTTTGAGATAGGCCTGATTTCTCAAAGTATACCCTTAGATTACAATATTTGAGTTTGTCCAAATGTTCGTAGACAAAAGAGTGGACTTCACCCCCTCGGGAGTCATTAAGATTAACAAATAACAACAGGGATGGAGGAACCAACTGGTCCAAGAAGAAATGAAAAATTGTTTTCAGGCGTTCCCTAGTATGTGAAATAATTCAGTCAGGTGAATTTCTTCACAACAATAAAGGTTTCAGCTAACTAAAATCAACAAATGGTAAAATTGAAGAAATATGGATTTTCAAACATAGGCGAAATGGTATATATAACACAGTGTGTAAAGTGACCACTTAAACCAGCCAATGACAGATCATAAGCCTTGTAAATGCCTAGACTTCTATATTCCCTTATTTAAGGTATTCTCTATCCCTGTTGTTATTTGTTATACCCTGAGATACTGTAGAGGTATTATACTCTACTAGATAGTTGCTATTTGTTAGTTCATGTTAAACATATGATTGAATGGATTTTATGGATTTAACGGATTTAACCACAAGGAATAAATAAATAAAATAATTTAAGTTACTTACAATTTTTGGTTTATTACACACGAAAATACAAAGATTACACAAATAATATTTTAGAGTGAGCTTGAATACTGGTGAAGACAGAGAAAGGCGAGTGACGTGTTACGCGCCCTTATAAAGGTCCATTGGGCACTGCAGCCGTAGACAACAACACATCCTCGTAATACTATTCGTGGTTGCATCCGTCCGAATTTATGATGGGAATGCTTGGCTACTTTAGCCTACTTTAACTCACGTGTGGCTATGAGGTAACATAGGTCTACATCGCGGAAAAAACATGAAATAACTCTCTTTTTTTTTTTAATATCCAACTTCTATTTTTGTAATCCTTAGGTGAAATATCTCACACCGAAATGAGGAAACGGTTTTCTAACAAATTTACAGGGTTTCTTTGCAAAAAATCTTTCCCTATTTTGAGTCAAATTTATTTTAACGAATGTAAGAGATGGCAATGTTACACAAAAAAATACGAAAGAGCACGAGACTTCAGCATATCAGAAGAACGACAGGGACACTACTCACTAGGCGGAGCTTGAATGAAAGAGAAAACAAAACCGCAAAAGCCCGATACAATATTATTTCACTATTGAGAAAGAGATGCGTGATGTTTGAGCAAAATGTTGCAGTTAATACACACCGTGTTCGCGAAATATATTCATAATTTCAACATTTCGCAATTCTACATAATTTATCATGTCTCGAAATTTGAATAACGAAGAAATTAACAGCAATTTAATGAGAGAGGTTGAAACAGTTTGACAGTAAATTTATAATATTTTAGAAAAGGATTTATCTATTTTATTTTATTTATCTATTTTAGAAAGTTTGAAAAATGCTTAAAAGTTTTTGAAGTAATTCATGAACAGGCCTTTAAAGTTTTTATAAGTTTTTACTGAAAAACTGATTTGTAATGACATTGAACTGTTTTTTTAAGTCTATCTATATTTTCTAAAGTTATAACAAAGTGATTAATGATATATATGTAAAAAAAATATATTTCGTGGTAGAAATTCGGTTCTACCGATTGTAAAATTTATTTAATTTGAAATGTTCAATTTTTTTTTTCGTAACTAGTTTTAAAAATATGTTTATGTTTTCTATATGTTTAATTATGATTTGATTATTTGACTTATTACGTACTTTTATTTAATTTCTCATTATTTTTTTTGCCATGTTTTGGGTTTTATTTCAATATTGTTGTAAGAATATGTTTTACCAACGTTTTTTCTTGTCTTAATGAAATTCGGTGTTATATTTGTATTAAAAATTTGATCAATTTTTACTACAAATATGAGTAAATATTTAAACAAAGCATACTTTATAGTCTCCCGGTTGCCCTCTACTACTTCGACCTTCGATTATTTCGAATCGAAATTCAGTTGGCGACGAAACGCGAGCGGAATTTAAAATGGAATGAACACAATTTTTACCAAATTTGCATAAATATGCTTTAATTATATGTTTTTTATATAACATCTTGAAAAAAGGATAACTTTAAACACATAACATTGTAAATAGTTAAGTATTTTAGCTTATATAATAAAACATCTCGACATACGCATGCGGTAATAGTGCATTACACCATCGTCTGTTAAGGGATATTTTAGCATAGTCTTTTAAGAGTAAACTACTTTAGTTTGAAGAAAAGAAGAAATATGTACCTATTTGCTTACGTATTTTTTCCGATTTATGTAAAACGACCAACTTAGGTGTAATGGAGAGTACTTTTCTTTATGTTCCTAATGGCTACCTTAGTCATAAGCAGTTTAAGCTGTTTTATCTTCCTGCTTGCAGAACCAGCCTGCCATTGGTAACGCCAGTAGGAAGAGCAATATCTTTACTCAATTGTATCTCTTCGGATATCGACATATTTCGTGTTACTGAAAGAAAGTTCACGAAAGATAGCTTCCTTTAGGTATTATTTTTTAACTATTAAATCACATTTAAACTGTATCGCAATTTTTTTAAAGTGTAATGTAGGCCTTGAATGCATACTTTCCCATTATTTCATTCCTTTTATTTCCTGGACCCTCTACCTGTCTCCTACCAAACTTCTTACCCGATACCACATTATATGCATCCTCTCCTCATAATGTAAAATGTAACAGAAGTATTTAAAGTAATACATCCATATTAGTTTATTTATTCATATTTTTTGCTTGCAAACAATAATTAATAATAAAAATAATGTGACCTGACTGGGGTTTCCCGTGCCGAGGACACTTAACAATTTAGTTTTTTGAAATTACATTTGAGAATAAACAAAGAAGACTAACTTTAAAAACAATCATAATTAACGAATATTCAGACAGTTTTAAAAACAAGGTATTTATGTACATCTATATTATTTATATTACAAAACACACAATGAAAATAACAAAAACCTAACATAAGCTATACAGTTGTGGAGCAGTTGATTCAGTATTGGTATGGGCGAATGAGACAATCTATTTTACTTCTACCTAGCTCCACTATCCATTTTTTAATAGCCTTTTTAAACATTTTTTCATTACTAATTGCTTTAATAGATAGTGGAAGTAGGTTATAGATTTTAATTGAATAATACTCAAAATCCCTTTGTCCGAAAGTGGTATTAATTTGTATTTGTTTAAGTTGTCTATGTGTAAATATTATATTTGCCCACTAAAAACGGCCATACTAAAAAATACATATTTGTATAAAATATTTTGCTAAGTACAAATCGTGACCAATTTACAACAGTCTTTTTTCAGTTTGTCAAAAGATAAAATTGTTTTTAGAAATAAGTGCATTATTTTTATGCTAGAAGTTTAAAGTAAACATTTCTTCGCCTTCGACCCAAAGATTTTGCATAAACCTAAAAATTACAATGAACGAATAATAAAAGAGGCAAATGAAATACACAAACTCTTAAACAACAAAAATAAATAAATTAGGACTGAAATTAAACTCAACCTGGTTCCCGGCACTTCTCACTATAAAAATTACGCAAAATGTGCCGGGTGCCGACTGCGAAACGGTACAAATTACTAGTACATAAACATATAGTTTTCTTTATGCTTCTACGAAATGTGCAATGATAATCGAAACGTCGCAACAAATCCAACTTACACGGGATCATAAAAAAAAAAACATATTTCTAATCGGGTTGTGGTCCCGTGGCTAGTGTCTCGGACTCACGGATCAAAGATCCGTGGTTCGAATCCCACTCTACCCCAACTTGATTTCCATTTTCTAATAGTGAGTTATTTACAACTCGTTAAAAAAGGCCCTCAAAATTAAATATTTGCGTTAATTATAAGAACGATAAATATTTCTTTTTATAAAAAAAAATATCTTAGTCATTTAAATTTTGTTTGCAAACAATAAATATTATATTTTACAAATTATAACCGAAAACGAAATAATACGTCTTTAAAACAAGGTTAGAGACAAATTTATAAAAATACAAATTTTTGTTTTCTTGCCGCGTTGCATGTGCAACATTGGGTAAAAAAGGTGAACGCATCTTTCGAACTATTCAATTGAAAACTCAAACATTTTCGATTTGAACATTTATTTGACAACCCGTTCTTACAGTTTTGCTAACGGAAATGAAATCACCTTGATTTGTACTCGAATAAAAAATACAAAAAGAGAACTTTTACATTATTCGTGGGTGACGTCTGTCACCCATCAGGGTCTGTATTCTAATGAAAAGCTTAAATTTATCTTCAATTTTATCTACAACGTAAAATTAAGTTTACTGTAAAAAAAACAGAATATGTTTACGATTTTTTTTGTAAATATGTTTCATTACAGGTTCCCGATGAAGATACATTGAGTTTTCTTACAACTATACACATTTTCGTACATAAATATCGATGTTAGTTGATACCGTCTCAATATGTACTGATGAAGATAGCGTTCATCATCACGGCGCTAGACCCAACAAGCCTCAGATTTAAAGAATAATTATATTGATTATTGATTCAACCAATGATTCGTATCTCGGTCATCAATTAAATAAAGGTCCGATGGTCTGTTTTATTCTTCAGGTGCCAGTCCATAATTTTTAGGAATACTTCTTAATTCATTGTTTAGACATACTTATGTCCCATGGAATTATTTAATTTAAGGTAGAATACCTGGACTCCTCCGAATCCCATGGGCGCAAGGAACCTCTCGCATTCGGCAGCAATATCAATCCACTTCCACTCGAAGAAATGGACCATCACAGATCTGTCATCCCAGTAGTGCAGGTTCTTGTGTTGGGCCAGGGCTGCGCCACAGACGGCTAGGAAAAATATTAACAACCTCATGATGACCCACTGAAAACCATCAAAGTTTTATAAATTGATTAAGAGAATATTCGGTTCCAGACAGCTTTAATGAACAAATATTTTAACATTGTTTTTCTGTTTTTTTGGGTATTTTATTTTTTTATTTTATTAACATAAACGGCAAATCTGCCTTTTACAAATATTTATAATATTAAGATATTTGGCTTAACATTTTTTTTTTCAAAAACATGAATATTAAAAACAAGATTAAAAAAAAAAATCACACCAAAAATTATACAAGACTTATATTAAAAAAAAAACCTAAAAATTATACAGCATATTCAGTAGAAAGTTTAAATAATAAAAAATTCTACAATAAAACAACGAGAAAATCATAAGTACTGTTTCACACAGCTAGGCAAAGTGAACAAAAAATTGTATATGAAATGCATGAATAAATAAATATAATTACCATTCACCATCTTTGAAAAAGTTCAAAAGGTTTGTTCTATAGGAACAATACCCTACACTAAATATATCAGATACGTGGGAATAACTATTGCCGAGTTCATGAAGTCTATTTATTACTGCATTACAAGTATACACTGTCACTGAATAAACATTGTAAAAATTATTGTGTTTCTTTTCATTGGTAAACATTTTTTCATGAGTGATTAAAAAAGCTTAATAATCATTTCCCTTTCCGAACCTTATGGTGCATAGGGCACTGCATTGGTACACCAATCGCAGCGTATCTTGATCATTTTTGTTACATGAAGGTAAGATGATCAGTCTTACGCTTCAGGTACCAGTCCAGGGACTATGAAATATTCTGGTTGGAAAACACCCTTTTAAAAAAATAAATCATATCAACCATGTCGTGCATCGAACCTGAGACCTCTCGCATGGTTGGCAAACGTCCTGACTATTACACCACGAGGCATACTGAATAGATTTAATTATATTTAACAATTAATTTTATTTTTTGTAAATGTCAAACTACGCCTAGCGGTGCAGTTGCGAAGCTTTTATTTAGTTACAGGGGTGCATTGATCGAAATACGTTTTTAAAATATAATAAACGTGAGTGAATATTATTTTTCCGTTCCCATAAATCCAGTGAAAACAAATAAATGGTTCGAAATTATAAGCAATTTAAGGACACGATCTGATTGGCATCCACTAAAAATTAATGTTGATTGTAAACATTAAAATATATATTTTTACATATTAAAAATGGGAATCCTACAATTTTTGGGGTCCTAAAACGCATGTTCGTTGAATGCAGCCCTGGTGTTATAAACAAATACAATACCTATTGGCACGTTTTCGTGTCACTTCTTAAAAAAATATTTTACTCTAAAGGGCATGTCCATGTTTTAATATGACGATGTATTTTTTTTTTACTTAACCATTTTGGTACATAACTAGAATAAACATGAGCGTTTGAAATATGGTCTTCCCACCTGCGGCCGATTGGCAGATGTTTGATGAAACGGACTTTAGTCTGTTGTGAGCATTCTCCGGCTACTTTTAAACTTTTGTCTCCTGGCAATTACTAAAATGCCCATAAATGAACGCTAAGATACTGCACAAATAGATCTGGAAAAGATGTAAGCTATGTCCTGTCTCTGTCCTGCTTAACTGAGCTAACTAGCTGGGCGTATAGTAAAACGATAAACAAAGGTGACGCCTATGCGGAAGGGAACGACATACTGAATATAACTTACAGTAGACCGATGAAAACAGTCCGTGCTTTTTACTGTACTACCTGTTTTGCTTGTCAAAGTCGACGTGATATAACGTGATGATACTTGCTCCCTCCGCTGGTCATTCCCTTTCCTTTTGAGAAGACATTTAGCTCAGATTTGTATGGAGTGCCATCTTTTTACATTTTATCCTAATGTCTTAAACGCAGTAAAAATTAGGGCATTTAATTACGACGAGTTTCTCGAAAAGATTGATAAACTGTTTAAATAAAAATTAAATACTTTAATCGTCAATGTTCATTGGAATAATAAGCAATTAGTTATACCGTTGCTCCGTGTTGTTATAGATTTCCGGTTTCCAGATAGCCACGTTTTTAAAAGTTTAGCGTATTTTGACAACTACGGGGTTTGAATTTTAAATGCTTGCACAACTCATGACATTGAAAAAACTGAAATTAGATGATCTTTCAAGAGATAAAAAAATATATTTACCCCCCGAACTTCTTCGTTGCAAAAAATAAACAGAGAAAATTACCCGTATGTATTGCCTGA
>NW_028280113.1:0-26127 GCF_059751315.1 Micrasema longulum | reverse complement strand
TAGTTTTTTCAAATATTAATTTAACCTGTACATCTGTTTGTATTCGAAATAAATAAATAAAATAAAATAAAAGTTTCATTTTTAATACATGTCGCAAAACATATTCAATGGAAAATAAAAAAATAAAATGTACATTTACCTTGATGAAAATATTTTAAATAAATTAACAAAACAACGAAGCCAGTATTAAAAAAAAATGTTTCTACTTTTCTATCGTTTGAAATGATTAAAAAACCACTTTGCTAATTGAGGTGAGTCACATTATTTACATAGGATGGACCATTATTCCTCCAAGAGAGAAAAGACAGCGCCTCCCCGAATCTGACAAACACTTTTCATTTGCAGTCCCCGTTTCACTACCCGATATTGCCCCCGCCTGAAACATATGGACCCCATTTTAGGAGACGTCCGACAAAATAGGCCTATTACCTTTGACGCGGGGTCCGGGTACAACTGGACTATTGATACCCAGTTTTATTACGTTCAATGCCCAATCTTGTTGGTTCAAGATGGGGACACTTCTATCCAGGAAAGGGTTAATTTATCTGCAGAACTAAGGGAGTGCGAAACTAAGATCAATATACATTTAATCGGAGACAGAGAACAAGGCATTTGTTCACAAGGTTCTCATGAGTATTATTGGTTACTCTAAAAAGAAACAAAAAATGTTGCTTTCTCACGATTCACTCAAATATTTCAATTTCGAAGCAATTCCTCTTTTCAAATTTATTCATACTAAGAGGGAAAACATTTTTGAGAAAACAATTTATTTTTTTAAAATTATTTTTTAAAAACTTTTTTTATATATTTAAAAATTATATTTATATTATTTTTATACTAACAAAATCATTGTAATAAACAATACATAAATAATAACAACAAATAATAAGATCAATTATGGGTTTCATCTAGGAACAAAAAATATAAAAAAACAAAACGCACAGTTCGCTAGGGATGAAAGGAATGCGGGATGAGAAAAAAGGGAAGGAAAAGAAGAAGAAGAAGAAATAGTAAGTATATATAAAAAAGAATGAAAAAATAAAGAAAAATGTATATAAATTTACATATACAACATACATACATATACATACACACACACATCTGTATATTTACATACATATATATATACACACTACACACATACATATACATACATACATACACATACAAACATACATACATATACACACATATAGACACACATGAACATATGGAAATCTTGGCTAGTTTAGGTGGCCATTTGAGTCAACTTCAATACTGATTTATTTTATTTATCATTGTTTACAAACAAGAAACAATATATACGACATTGGTATAATAATCAAAATTTGCTATGTTTAGATATTGTTTATTTAATTTTAAGCTTAAATTTTACCGCTTTAAATTTTCTCAATTTCTCCTTTTTGCTGATGATGCAAAGATATTTGCCAATGACAACGATATATCGCACTGTGTAAACATCCAAGAAGATTTTAATCGTCTAATTGATCACTGTAATAAAAATCAATTGTACATTAATACCTTAAAATGTTATTCAATGACATTTACTAAAAGTAAAAAAATATTACGTACGCGATCAAAGATAATTCCATATCACAGTGCAGCGAGATAAAACACTTAGGAGTCATTCTTGATTTTAGATTGCTGTTTAGGTCTCACATAAATTTTATTGTTGAAAAAGCTTACCAAATGCTGGGCTTCATTTTAAGAAATTACAAACCCTTCAAAATCAAATAAATTCAATAAAAGACTTTAAACAACGCTCAACGCAGTAATTTGGAGTTTGCATCCGTTGTGTGGAACCCACAATACATAACAAACATTGAGAGGTTGAAAATGTTCAACGATTTTTTTTTAAATACCTAGATTATACAAACAATAAAACGCTTTGCACTTACAGCCAATCTGCTAAACAAAATGATTTTTTACTCTTATAAATAGACGTAAACACCATACCTATCTGAATGATGCTATTTATATAAATTATTAAACAATAAAGCAGACTCTTTTAACCGACTGTCCAAAATTAAACTTAATGTCCCCCTTTCGCGTGACAAGAAATAAGTATTTATTCCATCTGCCAGTCTGTAGCACTAACGATGCACAACACTTTTTCCGCCATAGTTCTTGCTTAAACTATAATGCTTTTTTTTCATCTATTAATATACATAACATGCCCCTTAATTTATTTGAAAATAAATGAAGACTCATTCTTCCTGGCTGCGATACGCTCCCGCTTGCTATTTAATGATGCGCATGCTTACACACACCTGAATACTTACTCCCACACAAATACACACAAAACACACCTCTACACTTACTCTCATACAAATACACACCCTTTCAATGAAACAATGTAAAGGTACAATGTACCACAATTTAATATGTATGATTTTTATTTAGAAACTTCGCTGGTCTATCTCCTAACCGTATCTTTTTTATGTGATTATACCATTGTTGACCGTTTCTGTAAAATAAATAAATAAATATTTGAACACAACATGCAAAAATAAAGAAGAAAAAAATGTTTATGATTGCCTTTTTGATTGGCTGGCTTAATTGAATTCTATGATTGTAATGAAAGTTTTTACAATAAATGATTACTAATAGGTTATAACAAATTATTTTATTTTACGAACATAAGTGACTGTTTGCTTTTATAAATTGCGTAACAGTTTTCCAATAATTATTTAATAATTTAAAGATATCAATATCAGCATTACTTTCTACATATTCATATAATCCTAACAAACGTGATAATGCGTTTAAGTGCTTTATATTATTATTGAATGTTGGAAAATAAAATGTAGTATACGATAACTCCCAGAGAAGTAAAATCCTGTATTGTCTACAAGCATTTGAATATATTCAAAAGAGTATCATTTTTTTTTTCTTCAAATTTTTTTTTAGAAAATGGGAAACAAATTGTCGTAGAGCGAGATTTAAACCTTGGAACTCCTGATCCGGAGTTCGTGACACTACTGACGGAAACATAAGCTACCTCAAAGTAAACATTTCACACACTGAATAAAATGAACTATTTTCGTCATATTTTTTATCCTATAGGAAAACAATCGTGCATAGGGCAGTGCTTTAGTACTTTAAATGTATTGTATCTGGATCATTTTCGATGATCAGTACTACAATTCAAGTGGCGTTCCGGGGAAATCGAACCCAAAATAATGCATAAAAATCATACGCACCTATCACTACACTATGACGCAATCTTATCTGAATCGAAAATGAAAAACACTTGTCCAGGATTCTGGTTCTATTTCACAGGAAGAAATTGATTTTAACATTAGCGAGTCCAGACATAGATATTAAAGCATGTCGAGCACGATTTGTGCATATATTACACGTTTCAATTATAAAAAACGTAGAACTAATATTGACTCCATATATATGTTCGGTATACTAAATGGTATAATCGATGTTCCATCATTACTGGGACAAGTAACATTCAATATTCCGACTCGTAGATTGAGAAACAATGAAGTACTGTTCATCGATCAGCATAGAACAAACTATGGCCTAAATTCTCCAATGACCCGCCTTTGTCGTATTGTTAACTCAAGACAGGATCGGGACTTTTTTGGTTTGAGTTTACAACGATTTAAACGAGCACTAAATAAATAGTCCAGATCTTGTCTCGATGTCCCTTATGTTTGTCAATGCTTCTTTCTTTTTTCTTTAAATGTTTTAAACTACTCTTTTATTGTAATATTTAAACCTTATAAATTGTATACATGGACAATGTCCGTTAATAAATAAATAAATAAATAAATAAATAAATAAATAAATAAATAAATAAATAAATAAATAAATAAATAAATAAATAAATAAATAAATAAATAAATAAATAAATAAATAAATAAATAAATAAATAAATAAATAAATAAATAAATAAATAAATAAATAAATAAATAAATAAATAAATAAATAAATAAATAAATAAATAAATAAATAAATAAATAAATAAATAAATAAATAAATAAATAAATAAATAAATAAATAAATAAATAAATAAATAAATAAATAAATAAATAAATAAATAAATAAATAAATAAATAAATAAATAAATAAATAAATAAATAAATAAATAAATAAATAAATAAATAAATAAATAAATAAATAAATAAATAAATAAATAAATAAATAAATAAATAAATAAATAAATAAATAAATAAATAAATAAATAAATAAATAAATAAATAAATAAATAAATAAATAAATAAATAAATAAATAAATAAAAATATTAAAAATAAGCTCATTTGACACACTCCAAATTATTCTAGCTGCTTGCGTTTAAAAGTGATGACAGTTCTAACTATATAATATACCACCGGACAATAGTATAGTATAATATCTAAAGTCACAAGTGAGGGAGGGGCGGGGAGTTTTGAGTAATAATAAAGTACCATATCTAGAACACATGTGCAAAAAATCAGTTGGTTATGAAACATTTAATGTTTATGGCTATTTTTGGTTTGATATTCCTGGGTTCGTTTTTTTCAAATTTAAAAATGAGCATTAAAAGAAAAAAAAATAGTAAAGGTTAAAGTCATTCGTAAGAAAATTTTCTGCAGTAAAAGATGTTTTGTTTTACGTTACAAATATTATTTCATTTAACTACAATCCTTCAAAATATAATGTCATGTAGACAAAAGTGAGAATTTCCAACACATCTGCTGTTCACGTTCAATTGAGAAAATCAAGCGGCAAAAGCTGCTTGCGATATTTGCGCCGTGCATGGTAAATATGCCAAAAATTATTAATTAACTTGTAAAATAATGAAAGAGAATGCATTATTGACTAATTTATTGTATTTTGTTTGTCAAGTCGTGAATTGAACGTAGTTATGCAAAAAGCAGCCAGCCATAGAAAAGTGAAACTGAGATAATAGTACCTTTTTTTTTTTTTTTTTTTTTTCTTATTTAATAACATATATACAAAAATCGAAAATTTTACCTGTGTCGATATTCGCTAATAAGCGGAATGGGGAATGTTGTAGTACGTAAAGTGGCCACTTAACCCAGCCAATGACAGGTCATAAGCCCTGTAACCGCTCGAATATCCATAATCCTGAATTTGAAAAAAAAAAAAAAAAATCTACCTCATCTCTGTAGGGATATTAATAAAAAATTTATACCTACTCCCCCTTGGGAGAAATCCAGATTTGTGTATGTACAAAATACACGTACCAAAAATAATGTTGTGTAATAGTACCTTTATAGTGAATCATCAAATGTACACATATATATTGGCATATTCTTGACTTTGACAAATGATAAACAATTAATACATTAGTTTTTTATACTTATTGACATTTAATGCAGTTTTAACACGTGTTCAAAAAAAATCTTTAGATTTACTTTAAATTTATTTATTGATATATTATTTTTAATTCATCGGGGAGATTATAATAATTTTTTACACATTTGAAGACAAAGCTATCTAAGTGACTTCATCTCAAATTATTTTATTTTTTCTTCTTTATAAATTTGTAAAATGGAATTTATTTAATAAAGAGTGTATACTGTAACTGAACTTTAAATATGTTTTATAGATTTTCCGTATGGAATATTGAGGATATATATTAAAATTCAAATTTAAGGTTAAGACATATGTGTTGAACAAGTAATGTATAGTTACAATATATGACCATTTTTTTTTGTTATATCCCACATAGGAATATGTTTAAGTGTTCCCTATTTCAAGATTCACAAAAAAAAAACAAATATGTCTCTGCTTAACAATACATCATCCGCTAACATTTAACTAGTGGATTTTCTTTTTCCGGGCTACCATTGCTCAGAATATCATTTTAATACGCTTATCAACTTATACCAGAATAGTAAAAAAACAGTGAATGCTTAATTTTTCTCTTCCTCCAGTGTTAAATATAATGAAAAAGCTTATTTAATTAATTTTTCACATTCGTCTGTGTTTTTAATTCTGCACAAGCTTGAATCTCTACTTTTCAGTCGGTCAAAGCGTATTTGGTTCTGTTTTGTATCGAATTAGCGTCATTGGGAAGGAGAAGCTTTAGTATTGCGATTCTAATTTCATTGTTTATAAGAAGTGCACTTTGTTAACTGTTTGATTAAAAGAAATATTGATATTAATTTTATAAATAGAAGTGAAAATATCATTTTATTAGCTTTTATCGCAATAGTTCGATAATTTAACCCTTTTAACTTGAATAAATATATTAATTGTATGTAATTAAAGTATTAATTATTTTCAAAATGATGAAACGTTCATTTTCAATGAACTCTGGGTCTCAAACTGTCATTGAATCGATGAAACTTATAAAACATTTTTATATATATAATTCCTCTGTACGTGTGATGTCACTGAACTCCTTCTAAACGGCTTTAATGATTTACGTGCGGTTTTTAGAGAAAAACTGATCTTTGCGCTGTACGTGTTCGTAGATATTAAAATTTTCAATCTAATATTTAAAAAAAAAGTAAGGAGCATAAATGTTTTATTCAGCAAACTACTAGAGTTGCATTCGAGGAGAATGCATTTACAAAAAAATGGAAAGATGTTGTTTTTTTGTCTATCAAATAAGTTTGATTTTGAATGTTTACAAACAGCATTTTTTTTTGGTGGATCTCAATCCGATTTTTTCCTTTAATTCCTTATAATTTCTACTTATGTATTTCTTTTTACTTGATTTTTGGTAATATTAAAATGATATTAAATTTAAAACATTAAAAAAATCGTATTCCTACATAAGTACACCCCTCTGTTGTCAAGAATCGAATCAAGTTGGGGTAGAATGGGATTCGAACCACGGAGCCGTGAGTCCGAGACACTAGCCACGGGACCACAACCCGATGCATTAGCCATTAACCCAATTTATATTTCAGCACGGAACAATCGGATGGGGTGGTGCTTTTAGGACCACCATTTTACCGGTCGAAAAATAACAAAACTTAAGTACAAAAGTTTTTAAAAAGAAACCGTTTGTTTTTTCCATTGTTCTATTATTTAAAAAAATAGAAATTTAGATAAAAAATCGTAATAAAAATAGAATTGTTTAACAAATTACAACAGGGATAGAGAATACCTTAAATAAGGAATTATGGAAATCTAGGCATTTACAGGTTTCATGACCTTTCATTGGCTGGTTTAAGTGGCCACTTTACACACTGTGTAACATTCACCATTTTGCCTATGTTTGAACATCCATATTTCTTCAATTCTTCCATTTGTTGATTTCTGACTCCCGAGAGAGTGAAGTCCAGTCTTTTGTCTACGAATATTTGGACAAACTCAAATATTTTATAGAATTGTTTACTTCAAATCCATAAAGACAAAAAAAATAGTAGTGTTTTTACGTCACAAAACGTAAGTACGCAACCTAGAAAGAGTGGTAATATTTTAATTTCAAAATTAAAAACAACTACAACATCATTATATTTACAAAAGTATATTTTTATTTAATTCATTAAATTCATATCAATTCATTTCAATGAACAAAGAAAATAAAAAGTGCAGTCAAAATAAAAATATATTTGAGAAAGAAGTGAAAAGTTATATTTTTAATTCTTTTTTTGTGTAGTATTGATGAAAAACAGTTTTTTTTTTGCAATGTTATCCTAAAAATATAATGAATAAAAAACAAATTTTCAAATTATATAAATACGTCGCTCCCTACTATGCACACAGGAATTTATTAAAAAAATGTATTTAGTATTAATAATAAACTAAATATATATATATATGTATACACGTTTGTATGGAACTGGCAGAGAAAGGATGAAAACTGAGTGAACGCGATCGAAATGCGGTCTCTTAGACGAATGTGTGGAAAATCAACGTATGACAGAGTTACGAATGATGAAATCTGGCGAAAGTGTAAATCTGAGTTATGTATAATTGATCAGATTAAGAAAGGGTCTCTGAGATATTTTGGAAATGTAGAGCAAATGGATGACAAAATAATGGTAAAACAAGTATGTAAGGAAAAAATTAACGGTTACGTGAGACGAAGGCGTCCAAGAAATGGCGTGGCACGATCAGATAAATCAAACTCTTAACTCTGGTCATGTCAAAAGCAGGCAGAACCGAAGGGCATGTATGGAAAGATGTATGAATGTGAAAGAAACTAGGAATCTATGCCAGGATAGACGTGTGTGGCGGTCCATTATCTCTGCCTACCCCTACGGAGAAATGTCGTGATAGTAGTAGTAGTATGTGTATAAATTGTAAACGGTTAAGTTCAGTGTAGGTTGAAAAAAAAATTATTTGGTCCCAGGTGGGCTACATTATAGAGATAGATTATCAAAAATCAATAAGCAATTTTTTAAGATTAAAAAGACTAATGCAGATAACCATATAAAGTACCTACAAACATTTACCATTTCACCAGTTTCGCTCAATCGGCAAGAACATGAGATCTCTCCAAGAATCCAAGATTATGTTGTATCGACTTAACTTTATAAATGAAATCAAAAACGTCATCTATAAAATACATTACTGTAAAATGGAACAAATATGACTTAAAGATCTGGATTTTATGAAATAAACAACTCGTTAGTGAAATACAAAATTTTAATAAAAGAAGCAATTCTCTAAAAATGTACCAAGTTTAATTAATATAAAAATTCAGAATCCTGCCTAGCTAATATGAATGAGTGGTTGACAATAAATTTATCTAAGAAATAAATATTTGTAACAATAATAATTACAAGTGAAATAGATTTTTGATTGTTTTCTTCTCGAGATGATATGAAATAATGTTGATTTTACAAAATAATATCCGCAGATGGGACTCGATTTAAGATGTCTTCGGTTGGTGTATTTTTACTCCGGGTTGCCTCAGTTGATGATTTCCCAGAAGATTATTTGTCGACATTTTAATTCAGTAAATGATCGTCTACTTCCTTGCATTTGTAAATTTGTGTCTCATGATCTTGAAGAAAACTTTAAAATGCTGACATCGACTTTTCCAGATATTAACAAATAAACTTCGTAATAATAAGTGATCCATTCGAATCATGGAGTAAATATACTATATTGTAAAATCTTTATCATCGGACAAAGTAGATACAAGATGGAGTAAATAAAATAAAATAAGGTGAAAAAGGTAGAAAAAAAAGGTGGAAGAAGGTAAAAAAAAGAAGAGAACCTGTATAAAATACAATCTCATTAGAATGTGGTATCTTTTTCTACAAGAATTTTGGTAATAAATTTAAAACAAATAGGCTTACGTTACGTTGAACGTTCCCTTTCTTGAAGGACTACATTTTTGAAGTGTGCGATCGCCTCTTTTCGAGTCTTTGGGCAATAAATGGACTGTTCGTCTCGAGTTTTCAAATGGTAAGAAATCTACTTCTAATGCACGGATATTGTATGAATGAGTTACTACCACGGCCATCAGATGGCGCTAAATCAGGGAATTTAGAATTATAATCCAGTACTAAAATGCTTTCAAAACGGGGTACGTTGGACTTGTTTTTTACAACGTTACAATATGTAGGTGTAAATGTGTACAAATGTTTGCGACAACTGAAGAAAACAGTATACCTACGCACATGCTATCTATGCCTATATGGGATTTTTAAAAAAAATAAAATATATTTTTGTGTCCTAAAATGAGTTTGTTGTAACTCCTGGGAGTACAAAAAGAATGTATTTATATTTATTTGCTGTTTTTTTTATGGTATATAAAACAAAAATCTAAATAATTATATATCTAGATGTATTTAAAGATAATGAGAATTTCTGTTCCTATTTTAATTTCTTACAGCATTTTGGTGATAGTAATTATTATGAAAATTCAACGGAATTAATTTTAAAAGTCAAAAGATCAAACGAACAAGCTGCTAACACGACAAAAATGGTAATTAGAGTGAAAATACTTTTTAATTAAGTCATTGAAATTCAGAGGGAAAATCGTATTAAAACAAGCTGTACGTATTTGTATTATGATGGTGTAGTCTCTTGCCCAGGAGAAAATATTGCAAACTTATAATAAATACAAAAGTTTAATTAATTTGTTGGTTCAGAGCAAATTCAAACCAACCGACCAACGCAACTCTTCGTTCATTACTATCCTTTAAAAAAGAAACATATTTTTGTATAATTTTTAATTTAAAAATTGTTGTTAAATAGTAGTTTATTGTAAAATAGTATTTCGTGAACAGCTCGTTGACATGAAACAGCATTTTGGCTTTTCGGCATTCTGGTAATATTTTTTTGTAAGGGGTTTTAACAAAATTTCAATTTTATAAAACGGCATATTGTAAAAATTTGTTTTAAGCGTTTCGTCGGCATTTTGATGTGATGAAATGGTATTTTATCAACATTCTGTTGTAAAGCATTTTGTCAATATTTTGATGTAAAATTATTATGTTATTAAATTTTGTTTTAAAAATTGTTTTGTGCACAGCTCGTTGATATAAAACTGTTTTTTAATAATTTTGTTGTTATTAAAAGTATTTCGGCATTTTGGTGACATATTGTTGCAAGGCGTTATGTCAACATTTCAATTTTGTAAAATGGTATTTTGTTTAAAATTTGTTGTGAAGCGTTTCGTCAACATTTTGATGTTATGAAATGGCATTTTGTTCTTATAAAACTATGTTTTATAGGGATATACTTTTTGTTTAGTAAAAGCATTTTATCATCATTTTAATGTTATAAAACGGCATCATTTTTGTTTTAAAACGTTTGGTTTACACTACAACTGGCAAAAAAGTCCAATTGCAGTAGTAAATTACATCACAAAACACACAGGCTTAAGAAAAATCCGGTTTATTTTATTTGTTCTCGCCGGTAATGAGCCCGGAGCCATCCGTGTGAGTCAAGCGTCTTAGCCATTATAGGCAGCCAATATTACAACATAGCATTTCGTCAATATTTTCTTGTAAAGTGTTTTTTTTTTAACGTTTCGAAGTTATAAAATGGCATCTTGTTAACAATGTGTTGTTAGGTAACAATTATTGAAAAAACATTTTGTTGTGACGTGTTTTGTCAACATTTTGATCTTATGAAATTGCACTTTTTTTGCAATAAAACTCTGTGTTTTTGCAATAAAACTCTGTGTCTGCAAAAAACTTACTATCATCGTTCAAATTTTAAGTTAATTAAAAAAAGGCTACGTTTTCATTACTCACTCTTAAAAATGTTCTAAAACTCTATTAAGATAATTGTCAATTTATAAAACATTAATTTAAAGCTTTCTGTGTTCTTGCTTTGGTTAAAAGTTCAGCTTCGTTAGAATATGTTGACAAGCTAAAAAAAATTTTGTTGAAAAGTCTCAACTCTACACTTTGTCTCTGACCAATAAACTCCATGATATTCTGGGAATATAAATCGGTTCTTAATAACGAAGAGCCTCTTTTCCACCCGCCAAAAGCGGAAAAACAAATTGTGTTAAAGTGGAAAATATTTCGCCATAATTTTATTCATGCAATGTGGACGCTTTCATTTGAATTTATTACGTTAAATAAGTCAAGAAAAATTTTATAAAATTTTTTCACCTCACTTTAATTTTATCTTATAGAAAGACATAATTTTAACAGAGACCGAATGAATTATCCTGAACCAGCGAAATGAAAAAACACCCCTAATTAACAAATTAAAACAAACATGATGAGGATACAACAAAACAGACCAAAATAAAATAATTTCACTTACACATTATTAATCCTGCTTGACTCTTGCGACTGAACTGAACAAAAAAACACACGACTTGCATATAAAATACTGGAAGGAAGTTGGAACGATGAAAAGTGAATATAAAATCGCATTGAAAAACATACAAGATGCTGACGATTAACCAAAAATGCTGACATACACAAATGTAATTGCAGACAACTACAACATTATCACCTAAAAAAGACAAAGACAAATGCAGGACAGTCAAAAATACTAAGCAATGGACTTAAATACTAAAATAAATTAATCTTGCGCTTGAAAAATTCCGTTGGAGAATAAAAAAATAACTGTAAAATGCTCATGACAGGATTTGCTGCAGTTGATGTAACAATCTATTGTCCTATGAAAGACAACAATGATGATGATGGCATGTATTTTTTTCTCTTCTTTTCCACATCCGCTCTTATGTAGAGCATGTGGAGACACTATCGCCAGCCAGCACTCTCTTTTCTTTCCACGTCAATCCAACGTCCTTTAATTCCACCGAATAAAATTGAAAGATCGCCATCGATGGCAATCCAGGATGGCGTGAGCCCGCAGGTTTAGAGTAGAGGCAACTTGGGTTTAGGTTTCTTCTGAGGCACGTGCAACACGTGTCTAAGCCAGGACCGTCACCGCATCCTCAAGACGCTCGTTATAAGAGACTGCTGCGTCCGTTCTAGGACTACAATGTTAGTTTTAAAATCGAACCACTTTTTGCCAAATATTCTGCACTTACTCTCAAAACTCTAATTTGGTGTTTAGACATTTGGTAAGGTGCCAAGATTCGCACCCATATAGGAGTACTGGAATTATAAATGAGTTGAATAACTGGCATTTCGTCCATACTGAGTATAGACTTGAGTTCCAAAAAACGCGCATCATGTTTAAAGTTGCTCCAACAATACCCAGACGGGTTGCGAGTTCTTTGTGTATGCTTCCATCTTCAGTTATGTGAACTCCCAAGTACTTAAAACTATCAACTTTCTAGACTGACTCATATTTACGTGGTTTAAATGCCATTTTTACCCTTTAATGACCAATCTTCGCATCACAGTAGCCTATTCAAACTTGGGAGAAACCAATGCCGCACCTGTACCTTGGACAAGCTGCTGACCTGACCTCATCCTGGGACCCTCCTCCTTTCTCATCCGGGCATGGGGCACGTTTTGTTTTATGATATTATTACAAATAAACAAACATGGCATACTAATAAAAATAATACTTGAGGACTGGCGATTAAAATTTATCAAACTGTTTTTGAGTGTCGTAATAATATCAAGCGTATAGATGGCTGCCAATCAAACTCAATTCTTTGTCAATCAACTAAAAGCCTTCGCTTCTATGACAACGTCAATACTATGAGGCAAAGGATATATCTTTACAATTAACCTTCTTGAACCTGGACTTTAAAAAAATCTGTTAGTTCCTGAGGGAGTTACCAGGAATAAACCATCTAAAATGCTATGAATACATAATATAAAAAAATAAAAACTCTGTAATTAGTGTAACACGTTTTGTTAACGAAAAGGCGGACTGTAAATGAAAATCGAATTTCATTCAGTTTTGTGAAATATTTGAGAAAGGAAAAGGTACATGGAGTGGATACCTACCTTTAATTTAATCTGAATGTTCTTCAATTTCTGGCACTGGATCACAAATGAACTTTAATAAAACAATGTTTTCCTCGACGCGCGACGATTCCAACCACTTTTTATCCGATTTTATGTCAAGTCAAAAATGTTGTTTTGTTTTTGTTCTAAATCCGAATCTTCTAATTTTGAATATCTTCCATCTTGAGGTTAGGTAGGTACCATAAGGGTGGGTCAAAGGAAGGATGGGAACGAAAGGTAATCGGCCAGGAATAGTATCGATAAATGCTGTTATTTACTTAACACGTTTTATTATCGTAGAAAAACAGAACTACAGTTTTGAGAGAGCACTCCTTACATCAAAGAGTGATATAAAATAATACAATAAGTACAGAATATTATTTTAATGGTAATGAAGAGCCTGAACCAGGATAAGTGGGCGGTGATTCCACTTATCTAAGGAGTAAGCAGGCGGCTTTCCCTAAAGTCCATTGGGTCAATGACCCCCCAAAATTTACCACTAATCAAAATAATTTACTAGAATTAACTTAAATGAATCATAAAGATTTATTTATTTCACTTTTTATATAACACTTTTAAAAAAATGACTACCTCACTTGGCACAACCCGTGTCGATGCATTCATTTACATGATTTAACATATTATGCTTATGGTGTCTAAAAAATATAAATAAAATACATGTAAAATAATACATATTCATACTTAAATAGTAAGAAAAAAAAAAACAACCTTGTATTATTAGTACAGCTCACATACTTAACTATTGTGCTGACATTAGGTCAAGTAACAAGCTACTGTCAGATCCCGGTGGCCCAACATCCGCACAAATGCCAAATGTACGAGTATATGACATATATTCATAGAGACACTGTGTGGATACAAATACAAAACATGAAATGCAAAAACAATTATATATAAACAAGTGTACTGCTTTGGTGGGGTGACCGTCTTAAGAAGTTCTCGGGACCCAAATCAAGTAGCCATTTTTTTACACATAATTTGAATTGCTCAAGATTTTTGTCTACTTTTGTGGCAAATGGCATATTGTTATATCTTTTGATCCAATGTATATTTGGCTCCTTTGACCAAATGATGTTGTCATTTTAGGAGCCATGTATAGCTGTTTTGTTTTAAGACGCGTTTCATAGCTAGTATTGTAAATTTTATTTCCACCATGTTTATAAGTGTAAACGAGAAGTGCCTTAGCATACAGTTACCTGACGTTCAGAACACCTACTCGTTCAAACACCTCAGCTGTAGGTGTCCTGATAGGGACCCCGAGTAGAGCCTTGAGAACACACTTTTGTGCAATTTCTAATTCTTGAATAGCATTTATTCTTCTTGATTAATCTTCACGTTTTTATAGATGTTATCTAGAATACTATTAAGCACATGCGCCGCCAAATATTCATGTTATGTCGAATGCGCTGCTCATTTCTGTAACTGTCCCAAAGCTAAAGTCTTATCTCTAGATTTTCTTATGAGAAAGAAAGAGATGAAACGTCCCGTGCGTACATGCACATTGGAACATTTCTCCCAAAATTAGTCCTATCGCGGGCATTGTCCCGGGAGATAACAATATGAAACAAGGAAGATAAGAACAAGATAAATAATAATAATATGATATTGGCATTGGTCTAGAGTCTAGATTCTAGACTGAAGAGATACGATGATAAATGAATTCCTATGTATTTTATATACCTTCACTTGAAAAAAGAATTCTTAATGGAAAGGATAAACATAGACTTATATTTTCTCGTCCTTTTTTACAGGATTGAAATGAGAAAAAATAGTTGGTACATTGTATAAACCGTTGAGTATTTTAAAGACGCAAATTTAATATGTAATTAATTGACAATTCAAAAGACTTGATAGATTAAGAAAATGTTCGAATTTTGTATGGTTATAGTTCTTTCTTGTGATTTTTAGTATGTAACCCATTTTTATTATAAATTTTTGGTGACCTGATTTGACGCAATTTATATGAGTAACAAACCATTTGAAGGCGACCATATTATAGACTAGACTTCCATATTCCCTGCTCAAAAATGTTTTTCTACTAAATAACTCCCCAGAAAATAAATCCAGCCTGTTTGCAAACATTTGGACGTACTCAAAACGTTGTTGAAACTATAGAGCGACGAATTGTAATTTTGGCTGTTTGCACGGGGAAAAGCAAAGAAAATGTGAATTATTAATGGAACAATTCAGCAAAAAAATATTTATGTAATTTAGAAAACATTCTTAACTTTACAAAGTATGATAATGCAAAAAACGAAATCATTATGCTGCCTGGGGACCCCAGATACCCCATTAAGGCATGGAAGGATGAAAAACTAAAAGTGATGTCATTCGTTTGAATCTAAATCCTTACCGGAAATGAAATTAAACCCAACATCTAAGGAATGATTTTAAAGCGAACTATTTATTGAATTAGTTTGCTATCTGAAAATAATCATTTACAAAGAGGCTGACAATTTGTCGTTAACTGGGCAATTGATTGTAATCACTCGGCCATGTTTGAACATTGGCATTTTTATATATTTTCATTAGTTGACTTTTATGGAGCAAAAATTCATTAACATTTTCTTGTATACCCACGAACAGGCCATGCTTTTGCGGAATTTCTTTGTTGATTATTTTTACTATTTAAATGTATTTCATTGCTATATAATTATCCTTTATTTTTCGAATACTCTATTTTACCTCTTTTGTATATTGTGAAACACAAAAAAAAAAAAAAAATTAAATTAAAAAAAATACATATTATCCGGGCGGTCTCTCTGCATCCAGGCGGATGAAAAATACATTTCTTTAGATGAAATTTAATATTTTTATAAAAGTAACTACTTACCGACTTTTCTACGCCTACCGGTTTTGAGACGTATCCATCTCTTCAACAGGATGCTTGGTGAACCCGTATAAATATAATTCACCTTGCGTTTTAAAAATAAAATTATGATAGCGGATGGTAAATAAATTCTCCAAACTGATAATATGAGCTAGTGGATGCAGCTAACAATTTATTATAAATATACTCTGACCAGAGAAAATCAACATGTAATAATACTGACAAACCTGGTGTTGAGTCTTCTTCCTTATCGGCGATCAGCTTACGCTATCAAGAAAACTGGTGATCCAGAACACTGCAGGCACATAATTTTATCTGGAGGCGGCGGATGATGATGAAGGGCGATGGATGATGAAATGTTTGCGGTGTTGTGCGTGTTCGCGTGAAGTTATAACTTAAACGGCGAGTAGCGAAAATACTTTTCAACAATTTGAAATGCATGCGGACATAACTCGTCAAAAAAGCGAAGAGAGGGTGCGCGGGCCAAGCAGTGTTGCCAAACCAAAAATGTCCCGTAAGGCGTAGCAACCTCACAAAACCAAAATTTGCCAGTGTTTACTTACATATCGTGGGACTGGCAAAAAACTTTATCTCGAAAATATGCGAATTTAACTAAATGATGCAGTTTTGTACAGTTTTTAACGCTCTACAAACTGGCAAAATACACTAAGTCAATTTTCATATATCTATAGTTTTGAAAATAAAATTAAGTTTAAGTCGTGTACCGGGTATTTTATTCAGGCTCAAAGCTTTAAACAATTTAATATTTACTAAATATAAAATTAGGAAACTGAAAAATTTAAAACGTGTTCTTAAATGAGTACTTAATATCTAACTTTATTTAAATAAGATATAAAAGAGTTAAATTAAATGGTTTATTTCTCAAAGCAGAGATTTGAGAGTTAAAGCGTTTTGCCAGTACACTCACCATATGATTATTCTGGTTAAATACATCGAAACAAATTATCGGCTCAACCAACCCCAATTAAATTAACACCCTATAGTATTCCTTCAACATAGTTTCACAAAAATATAAAATCAACATGCTGATTTAAAACTACATGATTTTAGTAGGTAACACTAACGCGCACTGGTCATAAACCAACCAGTGACAGATTGTACGCCCTGTAAATGTCAAGACTTCTATATTTACTTCTCAAAAATGTTTCCCCTCTCTGTTGCAATAAATTAAGCTTTAAATTCCTAACTGCTGTGATTGTTTCCATCAAACTTTTTTGTAAGAGGTCCTTCAAACCATTGGTGAATAAATAAATAAATTACTCCACACACGAAATTCCTAGTGGATCTAATTCAATCCATGTCTTTAAACATTTTGATCACACAACGTTATTAATTATCTACAATACATTATTTTGGAATCAAATCGGCTTGTTATTTACCCGCAATCATAGTGTAGGAATTTTGAAATGTTACCAATATTTGTTAATACGAGTATGCGTGAAAATTGTGGATGTAATATTATTACGATATGATTTAGATATTAATTAGCAAATTATATTACGGTCAATGCAATTAATTCGTATAATTTATTATTGGTTGCGCATTAACTCTTTTCTATCTACCAGTAATGAAATATACGGCATTTATTCATACAAACATACAAAAATCTAATGTTTTTGCAACGGAGAAAGAAAACTTTTTAGGTAAGGAAATAAGGAAATCTACAGACTCAATCAGTGATTGATTTCAAAATTAAAATTATAAAATGTCGTTCTACAAAATAAACGCCAACTCGATAAATAGCTTGTTGCAAGAGTTGTTGATTTGTTTTCATAGACAACAGTATGATTCTTTAGTTAATTAAAAACACTAGTGACAATATAATCGGTTTGTGGTCCTGTGGCTAGTGTTTTGGATTCACGAACCAAAGGTCCGTGGTTCGAATCCTACTCTACTCCAACTTGATTCCCATTTTCTAATAGTGAGTCTTTTACAACTCATTGAAAATGGCCCTCAAAATTAAATATTTGAATAAATCATAAAAACGCAAATATTTCTTTTTTAAAAAAAAAAAAACAAGATGATTTTGATTATTTCCATGACTGGTGCAAAATAAACAACGATGACTGAAGTACCACCAAATACAAAATACTTTAAAATAGTACAAATACAAATACTTTCTGAAGAAATATTGACTTACGGCCTTAATAAATATTGATCTCCAAACTTAATAACCAAATCCTTTCCGTCGAAAATTCAATAAGAGATCTCAAAATGATTTTATGCAACAAACTTAATCATAAACAAATCTCTTAAACTCCTTTCCTTCGTTAACAGAGCTATATCAGATTTTGATAATATATTTACCCAAAAAACACTTAACTGCTCTTTGGTTTGTCCTATTGTTGAATCAGCTTCTGTAATAAGGTCGCGAAAATTCTTACCCATTAATACTAAATGCACTCTGGTACAAGCATTACTACTACCCATTCTAGATTACGCTGATGTTTCCATGACTGATTTCAGCTGTGAGCTACTCGATAAACTTGGATGATTTCAGAATACATGCATAAGATATATTTTTGGTCTGAGGAAATATGACCACATTTCTGATTATCGTAGGCAACTGAAATGGCTCAAAATTAGACAGCGCAGAGACTATCTCTCCCTCTTACCTCTGTTCCATGTACTTCATAGTCCCGACGCTCCTATATACCTACGTGAAAATTTTTAACGCTTATTAGTTCATGGTTTACCTCTTCGTTCTTAATTTTGAAGCACTTTCTCAATACCCATCCACAATTACTTTCTTCTCTAACTCATATAGTGTCCATGCCGCTCGACTGTGGAATCATCTCCCATCCACCATCAAAGATGTTACAACAGTATCCCCGTTTAAATCACGTATGAAAAAACATCTCCCTTCTATTCCTTAATCCTTCCTCCTTCCCTATTTCCTCTTTTCTCCCTTTCCCCATTGTGTAATAGTATTGATTTAAGGCAATTTATACACAAATACATTTATTTCTATTTTTGTACACCTTTAATTTTTTTTTATCCTTATTTTCTATTGAATATGTTTTAACTTGAATTATAAAAATAAATCATTTATTTTATTGGTTGATTGGAAGAAATTGCCATTTGGCAATAATCCTGACAATGTACAATTAACATTATGTACAAAAGTTAAATAAAAAAAAATATTTGGTCGCCTTCATGTGGTATGTTACTCATATAAATCGTGTCAAATCAGGATATCATAAATTTATCAAAAAAACTGCTTACAGACTAGGAATCACAAGAAACAACTATAACTGTACTGAAATGGAACATTTTCTAAATTTCACAAGTCTTTCTAACTGTCGATTAATTGCAAATTTAATTTGCGTCTTTAACATATTCAATAGTTTATATGATGTCCCAACTATTCTTCTTCAAATACCTGTTAATGTTCCTTTACGTAGACTAAAAAATAATGAAATTCTGTTTGTCAGTCACTAATTATGGTTTCCAAGCATCTGATCAGATTTGTTAACTGAAATCACGGTGTGAATTTAAAAAAATGTAAATGAAATATCTTAAAATTTTTACTAATACTCAATAAATTCCTTATCTTCAATGTTTTGAGTATATCTAAATGTTTGCAGAATGGCTGAATTTCCTCCCTAGAGAGTTATTTAGATTATTTTTTTTGCTGTTGCAAGAGAGGGAAAACATTCTTGAGAATTTTTTAAGAGAACATTTTCTTACTTCACAGAAGTCAACAGATGAAAGAGTTGAGGAAAAGTCGATGTTTAAACATGGGCATAATAACGAATGTTACACAGTGTTTAAAGTGGTCATTTTAACTAGCCAATGACAATTCATAAGCCCTGTCAATATCTTGACTTCCGTAACCCCTTTAAATGTTTTCCCTCTTTGTTTCAACAAATTTAGAACTAAATTACTTACATCTATAATTAACTTGGATCGCATAATGTTTGTCTTACATACCAATTTGTATTTTTTTCTTTCTTCTTATTGTTGTGTTCTTAGTTTTATGTTAATATTTATGATTGTTTTTTTTAAATAATATATGTTTAAAATGGACATTGTTTATAAATGAGGAAGGTGTTGACTGCATTTTTAATCCACATTGTTCGGAGGGAGTCAGAGAAATTTTTGTCCGATGTAGAAGGACGTAAGCTGATTTCTTGTTTTACTAGTAATGACTTAGGACTTAGGAAATAGAGATTTTGGTATTATTTATGTTTCCACTGTATATTTATTATTTACTTTTAAGAAAAAGCACACATAATAATAAAACTGTAATGACTTTTTAATATTATTATAAAATACACAATTTACTGCCTTAGAACGGGGAAGCTATCCCTAGTTAGCCAGTTTAGATGAACCAACAGCAAAAATAAAAAATATATATGTTTGCTTTTACTACTTTATTAATTTATTGTAAATTGCTGTAATTAATATGTTTAAAAAATCTATTAAAATAAAATAAATAACATAACATAAAATACACTTTCATAACATAGCCCAATAAGAAATAATCCTATGGTATCAAATCACAGGGTCGCGGAGGCCAATAATTAACATGACATAAAGATATTGTAGAATTTAAAAAAATAATATTATCATCAAAATTTTAGGCAGTAAATTCATGAATTTACGAAGAGTCCTTTGGCGAACTGAAATCAATTTTTTTAGGGAAATATTTCACATTTTCAATCTTTATTTGAGGGTAAGGCGATCCATCATTTTATCAGATCGAAAACGTAAAAAAAAATATTACCTATTAGTGACAGTATTACCACTCAAAAGTTCTTTCACGACAAAAAAATATCCGTTATATTAAAACTTTTATACGTACTCAGCTAACAGCACATATTAAACTATCTTAATTCTGGTACACGTGTCAAATATTTATCAGCTCTAATGTTTACTATGTCAAACAAACTCCAAATTATCTAACCATGTTTACATTATACAAATAAATGAACAACCATTATTAGAGAATTATTAAACTTTAGTACATATATTGGAGTTAACTTATTTACTCAAAACTTTCCGGAGGAGATAATTTAACTTCCCAGCTTCTCGAAGTCACGAAAATGTCATACAATGTATGAACACATTGTTAAATTATTATTTTGGATAACTTATATAGCGCTGTGAAAATTTTCTCAAAAGCGCTGTACAGTAAGTATCCCAAAACGTCTTTCAGCTAGAAAGCGCATGGGCAGGCAGTTGGGTTAGGTAAGGTTAGGTTAGATTAGATTAGAATATTTTCTAATAAGCGCATAGACCTTTGTTTCTCTGTTTTCTATGTTGGTAAATTTAAATAATAAATTAAAGCAATATAATTTTTTTATTTTTTTTCATTTATATTTTTAAATACGCTTTGCCTCTGTTTAAGAGACTTGTCAGCAAGTAGAAAAGAGGGGATTTAAGAAAAAGTACTAAAAAAATTACCATAACATCCAGACCAATCGAGTTTTCAAGTTTTTTTAAGAGGTATAACAGAGTATTAAAAAAACAAAGAATAATTACATAGTAATGAAATACATATTAACAGTAAAAATAGTAAACGAAAAATCCCACAAAGGCATGGCATCTTTGTGGGTATTCAAAAAATGTTTATGCTTTTTTTCTTCTATAGGAAAGAGGCAATGATTATATTTTTGTTTACCATAAGAAAGAGAAAAATAAATATTCTGTAAAACATTAGGAGGTACTTTTTAATTTATAAGTAATTAAAAAACAAAACAAAAATAAAAAAGAACTTAAAAGTATTCCTTATTATTAAAGGGCAACAAAATATATTATACAAAAAAGAGTTAGTATGTTTGTTTGAATCCTGGATAGTGCGTTTTTTTTAAAAGAAGGAAAATTTTGAATGTTTAGGATTGACGAAATATGACAATTAAAAAATGAATTACACATTTTTGGGCTTATAGAACAAGCATTTCTCTATGCTAGCATCGTTTTACAATATGGTATTTATAGCACACAATTTCTTCTTAGACTTGATCTAATTGAATTACTAGTTTATGTATTTTGGTTCTTAAATATACATTTTAAACATTGAAAACAATATATTTGTCTTATTTCCAAAAGTTTCATAGTTGGCGTCTAACCAACTGCGCCACGGAGCCTGTCATTACGTTTTGGAGATACAGAGAGCATGAATGATTAGAAAATTAGTTCATTTTATATAAAAAAAATAAATCAACAAATATTTATGACAATGCAGCAAAAATATCGTTTACCGATACGAGCAACATAATAACTCTGAAGCTACAGAGCGCATGGGCGGTTGGAACTCTTTTTCGTATTTATTTGATTACTAATAAATTATTTACCCAAACATGTTAATATTTTGATCATTTTGTAAAAGCCGTAAATAAACGGTGCTGGAAAAATAGGAATCGAGTGGTGGTAGAGTGAGATTTGAACCTCGGACATTTTGTAATTCATAACTCCACAAAACTACTACGATAACAAACCTGTCCATCCATGATTTTTCAATTCATCAATGAATTATTTATTCATTTAGATAAACCTTATAAGAGCCAACTTATTATTTACGTGATTATTTAGTCAAATTCAAAATTTTAATGAATATAGGTGATTTGAGGTATAATTTAAATGCAAAATAAATAAATGGCAAAGAATTCGAAAAAGGAAAATTTGATAATACTAACTTTCTACTAAGTGAATTCGGTAAATAACATTTTACTCTTTCAGTAGTAATGGTTTTATGCAACCACATACTTTATATTCAAGATGCTTCAATATTTTCCAAAACCGCTACCCGGAAAACATAAAATCAAACCGATGTTCGCGCTGGTATTACAAATTGGAAGCGAATTTGACAAATTGTTCAAGTTGGCGAACGAGAAACTTAGTTACCAAACCATCTTTCTGTATTATCATCTCCTTACACTTCTGCTAGCCTAGTTATTACCCACAGCTGGGGGCTATTTTAACGTTTGTTTGTTCGAAAAATATAGAAAAAACAAATTTTATAATTTTTTTTTCTAAAAAATATTTTTTTTAAAACCACAAATTTCAATGGATGTTATTATTACGAAGAAATAAAATTTGTTTGAAATAGGGATATATGCAAGATATTTTTAGAAAATAATATTTTTATTTATTGAACTTTTTGTACATAATGTTTTTTTTACATTGGCGGGCTTATTGCCAAATGGCAGTTTCTTCCAACCAACTAAGAAAATAACAGGTTTATTTTTATAATTCAAGTAACAAAACATATTCAAAAGAAAATAAATATTAAAAATCTTAAGAAATGTGTAAATAAACGTATTTGTTAATAAATAACCTTAAATCAAAATTATTACTCAATGGAAAAAGGAAAAAAAGAGGAAAAAGGAAAGGAGGAGAGATTAAGGAAGAAAAAGGAGATGTTTCTTCAGACGTGATTTGAACAGAGATACTGTAGTGACATGGTGGATGGGAGATGATTCCACAGTTGAGCCGCATGGACACTATATGAGTTAGAGAAGAAGGAGGAATCGTAAATGGGTATTAAGAGAGTGCCTTGAGAATTAGAACGAAGAGGTAAACCATGAACTGATAAGCGTTGAAATTTTTCACGCAGGTATATAGGAGCTCTAGGACTATGAAATACATTTAACAGAAGTGAAAGGGAGTGATAGTCTCTCCGCTGTCTAATTTTGAGCAATTTCAGTTGCCTACGATAATCAGAAATGTGGTCATATTTCGACATATTTATTAAGCTGGAATACATGATTACTTTATACACGTGTAAAATTCACCATTTTATTTATTTATTATATATACGCCCTGAGCCAATTACAACAGTTACATTGAAGGAACTATTATCATCTATTTATTTTCTATTTTCAAAATATAAGCGAATAGATCTAATGACTGTTATTGCCATTAAATAAATATTTATTTCTATTCAATATTGAAGGAAAAACATTATATTTTACTGGACACATTAATTTATAAAAATCGAACAATTTAGTGGTTTATACAATATTAGCACTGGTTTATACAATATTAGATAGCCTTAATAGATACTCCGCATGCATGGGTTTAAAAATACCTGGAAGTATATGTTACGAAAAATAGCAGCTTTTAGAAAGATTATTATGAAATTATTATGAAAATAAAACTTTGTTATCAGTGTTACACAATTTTATTCTTTTACAAGAACACAACTATAGTTTCGGGAGAGCACTCCTCCCATCGACGGGCAATATGACAGAAAAGTTTTTGGCGAAAAACCAGAAGCTTTTTTGCGCTTTTGTTGATTTGCAAAAAGCATTTGATCGAGTTGATAGGAAAAAATTATGGATGGTTCTATCGGAGTATGGAGTGAGTGACAACCTTGTCCGCGCTATTGCTTCCTTGTACAAAGATAGTGTAGCGTGTGTAAGGGTAAATGAGTCATTAACTTCCTGGTTTGACATCCCTAAAGGAGTCAAACAGGGATGTGTAATGTCACCGTGGTTATTCAACATATACATGGATAAATGTATGAAATAATTGAAAAGTATGGATGTGGGAGCGAAAATGAGTAATCTAACTGTCAGTTGCCTTCTGTACGCCGATAACGCAGTCCTCCTAGCTGACAGCGAAGAGGAACTGCAATCCTTGGTTACAAAGGTTTACGAAGTGTGCAAGGAGAGTGATTTGCTAATGAATGTGCAAAAGTCGAACGTCATGGTCTTTGAAAGAAATGTAACAATGACTGAATGTAAGATTGTAGTAAATGGAGATAGTTTGAAACAGGTCGAAGAATTTGTATATCTGGGTAGTATGTTTACTAGAGATGGAAATATGGACAAGGATATTGAAAGGAGGGTTAGTGCCGGTAACAGAGTTAATGGTGCCTTAAAGTCTGTCGTAGCAAATAAGTGACGTCGATGGGAGGAGGAGTGCTCTCCCGAAACTATAGTTGTGTTCTTGTACAAGAATAAAATTGTGTAACACTGGTAACAAAGTTTTATTTTCATAATAATTTATAATGAAGTGTTACGAAGTGAATGCCGATTCAATTAAAAATATTAAGCTTTTAGAAAGGACTAGGGGTGTGGCTAGGAGTAGCAGGCGCCACATTCAACAGTATGAAGGCTGTCTAGAGATCGTATATTTACTCAGTGAAAACCAAATGCCGCCTATATAACGCCTGCATAACACCTATCTCATCTTTCGATGCAAAGCGTGCACCTCACTCTGGCCCAAAACAGGAAAATACTGAATTTTGAGAATAGGTGTCTGAGAAAAATCTTGGGTGTGCGGTGGTTTGACTTAGTGCAGAATGAGTCATAAGAGAACTGACGCAGCAACTCCGGTGACAACTGTCATTTAGCGGAGGCGATACTGCGGATGCCTCCTGAGAGCCTTAACCACGCTCGCCTACTTTACAAGGCATCAGGTTCTCAACGTCTTGGACGTCCACTGCTGACTGTTCGTCGGCAGTTCATGTCATAACTGCGAGACGCGAACCTAATTTGGGAGGATCCACGGGAGCTGGCAGCCGACAGAGATGTCTGGAGGATCTTCGTGGACATCATATGCTCCAACTAGGGAGCGGACATGGAATGATGATGGTATTTACAAATAAATGTGAAATTGCATTACTAAAAAGTGAAAAATACTGTTTTTGGTATTCAAAATGGATTGTTTGAATTGACTGATAATTTTTTTTATATGTACCGTCCCAAATGATTTATTTTTATTTTTATGATTTCTGGAAGTATAATATGGTAGTCGTGTACTCTATGTTTTATCAATAAAAAAAAAAAAGTCAATTCAATATGTTGAGTTTCTTTGTGGAACTAGATTTTAAATATTACTACCACGACTATCACGACTATCACGTCATTTTTTTATCCTAAGGTACATCTTTAGCTTCTTTCGTTCGCGCATTTGAATCATAATAATGTAAACACTGTAGTTTTATTCCACTTTTAAATATAATTTTTACGAGTGACCAATCAAAAACCGAATCAACTCGTATATAACAGGAATTTGTCTAGTCCCCCACA